>NC_045628.1:40365984-40669015 GCF_009829155.1 Mustela erminea | reverse complement strand
TGGTGTTTACACAAATATAAAATCCACATGCTGATGTATATAGCAACTTTACTCATAATTGCTAAAACTAGGAAGCAACTATAATGTCCATCAGTAGGTGAATGAATAAATAACTATGGTACATTCAGACAGTAGAATATCATCTAGTACTGCAAAGAAATGAGCTCAAGTCATGAAAAGACATGGAGGGAACTTGAGTGCATATTACTAAGTGAAAGAAACCAATCTGAGCAATCTACATACTGTATAACACCCAACTACAAAACATTCTGGAAAAGGCAAAGCTATACAGACCAGACAAGCACCACTGGTTGCCAAGAATGGTTTGGTGAAGGAGAGGGGTGGTGAGTAGACAGAACACAAAGGATTTTTAGGGAAATAAAACTACCTTGTATGACATTGTAATGGAAGACACAGGTTATTACACATTTATCCATATCAATCGAATGTACAATAACAAGAGTAAACTCTATTATAAATTTTGGAGTTTGGGTGATGTGATGTATCAATGTAGGCTCAACTATTTTAAAAAATAATCCACGGTGTTGGGAGATGATGATAATGCAAGAAGTTCTACATTTGTGGGGACATAAAAACTCTGTACTTTCTGCTCAGTTTTGCTGAGTACCAAAACCTATTCTTAAAATGTTTATCGATTTAAAAAAAAAACCTCAATATTACTTCATCTAGTTCAATTGACTAAATCATCCTTAAGTTAAAGGGCTAATGTTAAACACTATGAAGCAGATCTGAGATATGCATTTAGCCTTTAAGTGTGTTCTCATTGCATTATACCATTGCTTCTCAAAAGCATGGGACCCAAGTAGCACCATAAAAGTCATCTGGCAACTTGTTAGAAATGCACATTTTGGACCCTTTCCCAGACATCCTGAATCAGCAACTCTGGGAGTGAGGCCCAGCAATCTGTTTATTATAGAAGCCTTCCAGGACTTTTATGTGGGCTGAAGTTTGAGAACTGATTCACTACACTGTATTATAGAATGAGTTCAACTGTTGCATCTTCTAAAAAAGTTGACATACCACATACTGGTGAACGCTTCTTCTCTACCCTCCCTTTATGTAACCACACTGGAAGTGAGCTTGACTCTGCCCCAGGACAGAGCTATAAGGATAATTAAAACAACAGTATTAGTCCATTAGAAAGGCATCTCACTGGAGACTGACCAATAAAATCCCCTTACTTGGAAATGTGGCTTTAAGATTCACCTGAATAAATAACCTAAGCTAGCATTCCTGGATGATGTCCATGTTCAAATATAGTCTGGAAAGGATAAGATAGTCTGCCAAGTAGGAAGGAAAATGAAGCCGAAATGCAGAGGTATTTCAAGGACCAACTGAGACACATGCTTTCCAGCTTTCCTTACTATGCTATGTCAGTGGTTCTGGTCGATTCCTGAGGTAAAGCTAAACTCCCACCTTTTGAGTTCTTTGTGGAACTTTTGCACTATTTTAATTAGGTAGCAATTTTACTTAAGCTAGCTTGATTGGTTTTCTGATTTAAAAAAGTTAACTGCCCTATGACCCAGCAATTGCACTACTGGGTATTTACCCTAAGGATACAAACGTAGTGATCCAAAGGGGCACGTGCACCCGAATGTTTATAGCAGCAATGTCCACAATAGCCAAACTATGGAAAGAACCTAGATGTCCATCAACAGATGAATGGATCAAGAAGATGTGGTATATATACACAATGGAATACTATGCAGCCATCAAAAGAAATGAAATCTTGCCATTTGCGACAACATGGATGGAACTAGAGCGTATCATGCTTAGCGAAATAAGTCAAGCAGAGAAAGACAACTATCATATGATCTCCCTGATATGAGGAAGTGGTGATGCAACATGGGGGCTTAAGTGGGTAGGAGAAGAATAAATGAAACAAGATGGGATTGGGAGGGAGACAAACCATAAGTGACTTTTAATCTCACAAAACAAACTGAGGGTTGCTGGGGGGAGGGGGTTTGGGAGAAGGGGGTGGGATTATGGACATTGGGGAGGGTATGTGCTTTGGTGAGTGCTGTGAAGTGTGTAAACCTGGTGATTCACAGACCTGTACCCCTGGGGATAGAGTATTATGCCTCCATCAGAAAGGATGAATACCCAACTTTTGTAGCAACATGGACGGGACTGGAAGAGATTATGCTGAGTGAAATAAGTCAAGCAGAGAGAGTCAATTATCATATCGTTTCACTTATTTGTGGAGCATAACAAATAGCATGGAGGACATGGGGACTTAGAGTGGAGAAGGGAGTTGGGGGAAATTGGAAGGGGAGGTGAACCATGAGAGACTATGGACTCTGAAAAACAATCTGAGGGTTTTGAAGGGACGGGGGGTGGGAGGTTGGGGTACCAGGTGGTGGGTATTATAGAGGGCACGGATTGCATGGAGCACGGGGTGTGGTGCAAAAATAATGAATACTGTTATGCTGGAAATAAAAAAAAAAATAAAAAATAAATTAAATATTAAAAAAAAAAAGAAGAAGAAAAAAAAAAAAAGTTAACTGCCATCACGGTAGGTCAAAGATTGCCTCCTCATCATTTGGAAACATCAATTTCACCTATAATACTTTCTAAGACTTATTTTTAAAAAAAGATAAAATATTATTTGTAATTTAGAAAGAAAAATTCAAAAATTTAAGAGGAAGAGATTATACATGACTATGTGCTCCACCTAAAGGACATGTTGTAAAAAAGTTTGCGTCCTCATATATACTCAATCAGAGTATTGACTGCTCTTAGTCTAGTCGCAGCAAGTGTACATATATGGATAAGCCTCTCTGCACTGCAGGAGCATCTGTAGACACAGACACACACACATACTCTCTCCCTCCCTCTCTCTCTCTCTCTCATATCTATCTTATTGCTATTGTCTTGAATGCCTGTGTACATTACACATCAGACCTGTAAGTGCTGAAATATCTGCTTTGTCCCAGATGTCTACCTCTCTTTCAATCCAGATACAAACTCAGAGTTATAGAAAACCTATGACAGGTATATATATAATACAAACAGTTCACATGCATATTTACTTAACATGTGTAATTTGTAGTATATATGTAATTTAGTATGTATAATTTAGTACAATGCAGGAAGCTTTCATAACTAATTGCAATATGGGTTCTCAAGTAATACCTAAAGCCCTGGAAATAAAGATGCCAAACTAAAGTAAAACTAAAGTGTAATACATCAGGGAGTTTCAAGAGCTAGTTTGCCAAGTACAAGCAAGCCAAGCAGAGCCATTTGTTTATTTTGTCTCTCGTTAGATCTTTTTTTCAGTAAGGCATTCCCAATAAATCCCAAAAGAAGAAAAGCATTATGATCTGATATTTACTGCTGCTTATTGAAATACACAAAATTCCTTCAACTTTTATAGGACAGCTGTTATGAATGCTTGTTGCCCATTAGCCTGGAGCAGAATAAATATCTGAATGCTAAACTATAAGCAAATAGTGATGTTGTAGTTGTATTTTTCTTAATTCATAGGCTAGCTACTAGTTTAAAAAATGATTTTAAGTTAAAAAAAATATTGTGGTAAATGTCATTTATAACATTAAGTTTTTCTTTTTAGATATTTTTAGATGTACAGTTTAGTAGTGTTAAGTATATTCACATTTTTTTCCAACAGATCTCAAAATATTTTCATCTTCTAAAACTGAAAATCTATATCCATTAAATAGTAGCTCCTCCTCTCTCATTCTCCCAGTCTATTGCAACCAGATTTCCACTTTTTTTTTTCTATCATTGTTGACTACTTTAGATACTTTATACTAGTGGACTCCTACAGTATTTGTCCTGTAGTGATTAACTTATTTCACGGAGCATAATATCCTAGAGGTTCAACCATGCTATAGCATGTGGATTTCCATTTTTTAAGGGCTGCATGAGACATCATTGTATTTATATGACACAGTTTTTTATCCATTCATATCTGTGGACATTTGGATTATTTCCTCCTCTTGGCTATTATAAATAATGCTGCAATTAACAGGATCCTGCAAATAGCTTTTCAAGATACTGCTCCCAATATTTTATTTTTGAGTCTATACTCAGAAGCAGGATTGCTGTATCATATCATAATGCTATTTTCAATATTTTGAGGAAACTCCTTAGGGTTTTACATAATGGCTGCACCATTCTGCATTCCCACCAACAGTCCATAAAGGTTCTAATGTCTTTGCATCCTCACCAACACTTGTTACTTTCTGTTCTTTTGGTAGTGGCCATCCTAATGGGTGTACCATAATATCTGAATGTGATTTTGATTTATATTTCTCTTATGATTAGTGATAATGAGCATATTTTCATAACTTAGCTGACCATTTGTCTATATTCTTTGAACAATTGTCTATTCCAGTTCTTTGCACAATTTTTGATTGGATTATTTGAGATTTTTAATTGTTGTTTTAGGAGTTCCTTATATATTCTGAAGATTAATGCCTTGTAAGATATACTATTTGAAAATATTGTCCCCTATTTTGTAGGTTACCTTTTATCTCTTGGTGATGTCTTTTGATACACAGAGTTTTAAAGTTTGCTGTAGTCCTATTTGTCTATTTTTGACTTTGTTGTTTGTGCTTTTGGTGTCATATTCAAGAAATCATTGCTAAATCCAATGTTCTGAAGATTTTCTGCTATGATTTCTTGAAAATTTTAGGTCTTATATTTAAGTTGTTAATACGTTTTTAGTTAATTTTTGTATATGGAGTAAGGTAAGGGTCCAGCTTCATTCTTTTGTATGTGGATATCCAGTTATCCCAACACAATTTTTTGAAAAGACTGCCTATTCCTCATTGGGTAATACTGGCACCCTTGTTGAAGATAAATTCACCCTATACAGGAGGATTTAGTTCAACTCCCTCTTCTGTTCCACTGGTCTATATGTCTGCTTTTATGCCAGTGCTACACCTTCATGATCATAGTTTCCTTGTAGGATATTTTGGAATCAGGAATTGTGAGGCTTCCAACTTTGTTCTTATTGCTATTATTACTGCCACTATTCATGAAAAGCACCAAATTGGATTTGATTACAAAATTACATGACAGGTCACTAGAAAAAGCCTATGTTGAAGGAAGCAGTTGAAAATCCTAATTTTGGAGGACAAATACTACCAATTATAACCACAATAAGTCTGTTTATTATGTACTTGGACATCAAAACTTGTTGAAATGAACAAAATTTTTCTTTGTTACCTATTTCTGTCCCTCCAGTTTTTTAGTAGGTACTTCCTTTCTATTACTGACATTCTTATTTCCCCATTCTGAACCTTCCTCTGACTATCCCAAGTTCCTCATTTTAGAATGTTTCCATGAATCTCTTCCTATTTCTTCATCCATACATACTCAAAACTTGTTAGCACTTATTATATTAGATTTCTCATCTCAGTCAGTTTCCTGTGAAAATAAATAGACCTATAAAACTATGTATCACCCATTCTCATTAAGATCCCCTTAATGTATACACATATACATTCATGCACACACATGTACATATGTGTATATATACATATGAATATATATACATATATACATACATAAATATATATACATATGTATACGCACATATACACACATATATACATATATACATATATATACATACAAATGCATATGTGTATATATGTGTATATATGTATATATACATGCACATGTATATGCATATATACATACGCATGTATATATACATATATATACACATGTATATGTGTGTGCATGTATCTATCTATCTAGTAGATTAACGTTTCTACCTACTTAGTGAATGCTTTATTAAAAGATATATTGAACCATATTCTTCTAGTGCCCAAGCTCTGGTAAACAGGTGAAAATATGTTTTGGTATAGTTGGGTCTTTAGTGGCCAAATTATGACCACAAGGTAATTTACAAATTCTCCACATATGTTTGTTATATATTGTTCACTATCATCCTTGAGACCATCGCCATTCAAGAAAATTGGAGTGTCCAGATTATTAACAAATACATTCCATGTTTTCTACATTGTAAAATGTGAATTGACTCCAGCCACCCTTACAGCTTTTTGAAAATACTGGTATCTGAATTTTTTTCTAAGCTTCTGTTAAACCATTCAGTCTAGGGTGGAATTTGCACATTATTTTTATTAAAAAAAAGGAAAGAAAATAAAGAAAAGTAACAAGTTAATTTTGTTGGACAGAGTTAAGTGACTGATCTAGGAATTAAATATAGAGAATAATTCTTGTTCACATTCAGAGTCCTCACCTTAACATTGGAGTTCATATAAATACAGTGTCTGTCTTTCTTTCTTTCTTTCTTTCTTTCTTTCTTTTTAAAGATTTTATTTAAATCTTTAAAACAGAGAGCATGACTGTGGGGAGGAGGGGCAGATGGATGAGTCTGAGTCCTTGCTGAGCAGGAATCCAGGGGACCCTGAGATCAGGCCCTGAGACTAAGGCAGATGCTTGACAGACTGAGCCACCGAGACACCCCTGAGGCATCAAAGTATAAGCAAGAACAGTACCAAACTATGTCAGGGAGCAAATATGGATAATAATCAGTCTTTTTATCTTTAATTTCTTTACATCAGTGCTTCACAGATTTTAATATCCCTAGGAATCACTTGGCAATCTTATAAAAATGCAGATTCTGATTCACCAGGTTTGGGATGAAATGTGATTCTGCATTTCTTACCAGCTTTCATGGGAGCTGTTGTCAGACACCAGAACACATCCTGAGTTTTTCAAAGAGAAGTAATCTAAATTCGAGTAAATTTTATAATTTTATAATTTTATAATGTCATTGTAAATGTATTCAGCAAAAATAAAGGGGAGCTCAAGTACAAAATGTATTCCCATGTAAATCAAATGCTTGAGACAACTGAATATTCATTAATACATATTATATAAAGAAATGTCTTCTATTTTTTGAGTTTAGGTGTCTTTTGCCTGATATCATGGTATAGTATGCTTTACATTATGCTAGAATGTTAACAATGGTGTGTTAATCATTTGCCAGAAATATTTCCAAATATTTTTAGTGACTGTGTTATAAAATGAGATCTTCATTAGGAAAATCAGATTATCTTACTTTATGAAATTTATTTTGAACTATTTCCAACTAATGTGATCACCATAATTTGTATTATATAACCAAACATTATTTTATTTATTTATATTAAAGTTAAGTTTAATTAAATAAAAGTTTTGGATTTACAAGATGGTGATCTTGTAAAAGTAAGGTATGCCAAATGCTTGAAATTAATTATTTTTTAAAAGTCATTCATTTCTTTAAAAGATGCATGAGGGAAAATGTAATATCTTAGATATGTGAGAAACTTTACGCCTAATATTTTTTATACTTCTCTATTATCTACATTTTAAACTGCTGACAAGCACAGTAAGATGATCTTTTAAATCACTCATTATACATGATACTCTATTATCTTACATCCATTATAACTTGTTAGAAACTTTTAATAATGCATTACTCTAGAAGGCAATTCCCCATAATAGATACAGATACTTAAATATTACTCCATCCATATTTTATTATTTTATGAAGCATACTGGCAACTGAGCCAGTAATTTTGTCAGATATGAAGGGTTACTAAGCAGTTTCAAAATTATCCAAAATATTAAATATGACAGCATAAAATAGCAAATCAATTTCATTTTTTTTAATTTTATTTTTCCAGTAAAGAAACACTTACTTGAAGTACTCTTATGAAATTGAAAACTCAATACAAAGGTAAGATAATAACTTAGATTTGATAAATATCCAGTATATGTCATATTATCTCAACTAGAATCCTACAATTTAATGATTATTTTTTTAATTTGAAACATTCATTTCTGGCAGAATTTCTTTTTTTTTTAATATTCTCTGATCAGCATAAAGACCAATGTTAAAGTATAGTATATATTATAAAAATAAAACTTGAACTATTTAAATTTGTTTTCAATTAGAAAAGACGAAGAACTTCATCTTTATTTTAATCTGCTGATATAAAATCATTCCACTGTGGAAGTATTTGTAGAACCATTTCCCAAAAGGAAGTAATATAAAATATATAGAAGGGACATATGGGGGGCTTAGTTTTTAAGCATCTGCCTTCAGCTTAGGTTATGACCCCAGGGTTCTAGGATCCAGTTTCCCATGGGGAGGGGGTAAAGGGGTTCCTTGCTCAGCAGGGATCCTGTGTCTCCCTCTCCATGTGCTCCCCATCCCACTTGTCTTCTTTCTCTCTTAAATAAATAAAATCTTTAAAAAGATTAACTGTATAGAGAAAAAGTGTTCCAGGACATGCCTAAATCAGCCTTTGTAGGAAATATTAAAATCCACATTGCTAGTTCTAAATAATGTTGTAAAATTATTTTTAGTAAAGCTAATCCAAGAGTTTACTTGCTACTTACAAAATAATGATTTTACATTATATGTTTAACAAAGAAATGTTACATGGAGTGGAAAAAGATTCCTGTAATAATTGTTAATGTTTATGAAACTGAAAAAAAGAGTAAGCAGATAAATCAGTATTACTGAAATATTGTTAAAACTTTTCCAGAAACACTAACAAAGTGAGTCAACTCTAGATTAAGAATTTCTGTGGTAGTATAGAAGATGCTACATCTTCCTTGATAACCCATTCTTTCATTTAATTTTCTAGTCAGTAAACTTACTGTGTATTTTAAATATGCTTTGATACTTTTTTAGTCCTAGATATAAATAATAAACTAATTCGACCCTCCACATAATTACCATTTACATCATCAGATCAAATAAAAACCAAGGCAGTTTCTAAGAACCATATATGACACATTTGTAATTTATAGAAATTGGTATTTTTATATTTCAAGCTCAATCTTGAAATTATCTCTATCAGAATTTTTGTCTTAATGGCAGATTAATGGCTTTATGCATGCATCTTGAAAAGCCTATCTTCTGAAAGTACAGTGTATATACATATATGGACAAAGCACCTTTGTGTTAAGTATGGTGGCAGCAACATTCTCTAACACAGAGTTAAAAGGGGATTTCCAGAAATGGTATGATAGGTATTCTTATTATTTGATGTTATTCTAACAAATAAATTATTTTTTTTTAAAGATTTTATTTATTTATTTGACAGAGAGAAATTACAAGTACACTGAGAGGCAGGCAGAGAGAGAGAGAGAAGGAAGCAGGCTCCCTGCCGAGCAGAGAGCCCGATGCGGGACTCGATCCCAGGACCCTGAGATCATGACCCAAGCGAAGGCAGCGGCTTAACCCACTGAGCCACCCAGGCGCCCTAACAAATAAATTATTTTAAAGTATAATTTTTCAGGGCACCTGGGTGGCTCAGTGGGTTAAAGCCTCTGCCTTCGGCTCAGGTCATGATCCCAGAATCCTGGGATCGAGTCCCTCATCGGGCTCTCTGCTCAGCAGGGAACCTGTCTCCCTCTCTCTCTGCCTGCCTCTCTGCCTACTTGTGATCTCTGTCTGTCAAATAAATAAATAAAATCTTTAAAAAAAAAGTATAATTTTTCTAGGGAAGCAATTTTTGTAACTCTTCTGCAGACTTTCTTCAAATTATTTGTATCCATTTTAAAGTATTGCGGCTCCCTTTAGCACACTATTTGCCTGCATCTTTCAAACATTTTTTTTTTCTTCTAAATATTAAGTTTTCTTAAGTTTTATTATACAGACTTCTGAGTACCTTGACACATGGCATTCTGGATGAAAAAGTTGAAGTTTTGTTCAATGGAAATATAAAGAAGCTTCACACAAATCAGAATGCATTCTTAACTGAAAATATAGGTAGTAAAATCCATTTTGATACCACTGTCTGGTTATAATGATACTTGTGTTATACAAGTTGTATATTTTGTGTAAAATGGATGCATGATGTTGATCCAGGGATTGTAATTTAATAGGTAACATAACTGAATATGATACCTGGTGAGGCAATTTATTGTAAAGTTTTACTCTATGTTTATATGAAATTCAAATTATTGTAATCTAATGTCCATCTCTGGTACAGAACATAATCATTGATACTAGGTGGTGATTAGTTTAGTCCACAGACTTTAATTTGATACTATACATGCAACTGAATACTTCTGTCATGTTCACTTTCCCAGAATTAGATTAAAATATTTTAAGAATTTCTCCTGTGAAAAATGTAGTACACAGCTTCACAGAACAATGAAACAGTCAATATAGCATCCATCTTACGTTTACATGGCTTTCTTCATATTTTAATTTAACTAAATAATTAAATTGTCAAGAAAATTATTAGGAGGAAAAGTATGCAATTCATTTAAATATTTACATCTCAAGCCAGTACTAACTTTGCTTAGACTTAGAAAGATATATTGTGGAAGACGGGGTTCAATGTAGGTTTTCAGAGCTGTTTCACTTTTTTATTAGAAAAAGAGAACTAATCCAACTTATAAATATTAATAAAATCATACACTAAAAGTGGAGCTAAAAAAAGTCTGTCGGTGTTTTCTGCAATTCTTTAAAGCACATAGTCTAAATATATGAGAATAGAATTCTTGGCTCTTTTTCCTCTCTTTGCCCTACCCTGAGATTAAATTTGCAGATTTTCCACATCTAAGCATTACTAGAAAAATGTGTGTAATGTTCAATAAAATTGTACTACATTAGTGCCTGTGAACAGCATTCAATAAATGGTTTTAATATTAAGCATGTTTAGCAAATATGCATAAAATTATATTAAAACTGAATTATTCACAGAGGACTAGTTTTCTAAATTTGAATAAGATACATTAAGACACCAGTTTTGGCACATACCTTCATTTTCCCTTTCCTTTGCCCCAAAATTGGCTAATGCAGCAGCTAGTAGTGAGATTGTGTGAATTGCTTTATTAATTCAGGGAGAGTAAACAATAAAAAAATTCATTAAGAAAATAAATTGGAAAACAAATATACATGCATATATCTAACATATATATGCATATGTTAAACAGATGTAGGTAAATATCACTATATGTATGTGTGGTAGCCTTGTGTCGTGTCATGATATAAATAACCTCTTAATTAGCAGTAGGATATTTTCTACTGAAAATTGTTAAAAGAGAAACTCAAGGTACTTTTCAATATGATTAAACTTATTTATCCTATACATTACTGAAATAATAAAAAATGAGTCAGAGGGGCGCCTGGGTGGCTCAGTGGGTTAAAGCCTCTGCCTTCTGTTCAGGTCATGATCCCAGGGTCCTGGGATCAAGCCCCACATCGGGCTCCCTGCTTAGCGGGGAGCCTTCTTCCTCCTCTCTCTCTCTGCCTGCCTTTCTGCCTACTTGTGATCTTTGTCTGTCAAATAAATAAATAAAATCTTTTAAAAAAATGATAAGAACTGAAAATACTTGTTACATATCCAACATGATGTTAAACTCTGCTTGGAACATATGGTTTCTTATGTATTTATTTTGAATTTATCCATCAAATTTAATAAAATTGTTTGCAGTGATATCTGCATGCAAAAAATATGTTTGCATAATCTTCACTGGGTTATGAGCTAAATAATATAAATAAAATGTTGTGCTATAGCATGGACAGATATATGTGGGATTTAAAATAATTATTAACTGCATTCTGGTTCTCACTAATCACACTGCACCTCATGCAGAAAGGCTGAATTTATTTAATTATGCTTCGATGATAGTCTATCAATATTTTAAAAAGTAGTTTAGAAGTTGGATCAAAGATATACTATATTGAACATCTTTTATGTTATAATTTTCTTATTAAAAGATTTCCAGTGGAATTTTTCCTTTTTATTTTTAAAAATAGTTACATTTATTTTTTTTAATTTTTATTTATTATTTAAATTTCTTTTCAACATTCCAGAATTCATTGTTTATGTACCACACCCAGTGCTCCTGGGTGTGGTACATAATACGTGCCTTCCATAATACCCACCACCAGGCTCAGCCAACCTCCTACCCCTTTCCCCTCCAAAACCCTCAGTTTGTTTCTCAGAGTCCACAGTCTCTCATGGCTCATCTCCCCCTCCAATTTCCCCCAACTCCCTTCTCCTCTCCATCTCCCCATGTCCTCCGTGTTATTCCTTATGCTCCACAAATAAGCAAAACCATATGATAATTGACTCTCTCTGCTTGACCTCTTTCACTCAGCCTAATCTCTTCCAGTCCTGTCCATGTTGATAAAAAAGTTGGGTATTTATCCTTTCTAATGGAGGCATAATACTCCATGTATATATGGACTATATCTTCTTTATCCATTCGTCCATTGAAGGGCATCTTGATTCTTTCCACAGTTTGGCGACTGTGGCCATTGCTGCTATGGACATTGGGGTACTGATGGCCCTTCTTTTCACTACATCTGTATCTTACATTTCTGAAAAGTGTATTTATTTTTGTCTTAAGGTCATGGTGTACTCAAAACTAATCATGTTTAGTCTTTTCTATTGACTTCCGGGAAAGAATGTTAAATTTTTATCAAAATTGTTGGCTGATTTCCTCAAATGATTAAATAATTTAATTATTTTATTTCTTTGACTTAGACGTTATTAAGGTGCAAAATTAGGTCAAGGTAATATAAATCACAACAGAAGGGGAGAAAAGTTAGCTAGTGGTATTAAAATAAAGTTGAATATGAAAAAAAAATGAAGTTGAATATGTAGTTATGATGGCAAAAAATTCTCCAGCGATGATATTAACTTTCTAGAGCAGCCAATCCTCAATGTTAAACAATTCACTATTGGCACAATTTAAATTCAGGTAGTTTCTTAGTTTTAGCATTACCATTCTTGGTCCATAATCAACTAAATACATGTTCTAAAATATTTAAAAAGAAAATAGTTTATACTACAATCATCATTATCTTTATTGAAAATATAGCAACAAGGGTTCCTGGGTGGCTAAATCAGTTAAGCATCTGACTTCAGTTCAGGTCATGATCTCAGGTGTTGTGCCCAAGTTTTCGTGTCTGAGAGACCACCAAGGGGCCAACACCGATGCAATCACATGAGGGTTTATTTGGCAAGCTTAAGCTTGGGCCCAAGTATACCCAACACAGTGGAATAGGGACTTGGACCCGAAATGGGATTACAGTCAGAGTTTTTAAAGGCAGAGTAGGGGTAGACTTGGCAGTAGGTAATTGGGCCATGACTGCTGGCCCTATGTTCCTGTTTTTTCAGACATGATTTATTACAACGTTAAGTTATCCTATTCCTGATTGGTCTTTGGTATGGTGTGTTGTTTTTGAAACTTTTGGTCAGTCTTTCTTGAACCAAGAGTAAATGAGTTGGGTAGGTGAAGAGAAAGGGGATGTTCAGAAGGGCTATCAGGGTAAAGAAGACTGTCAGGATTTTGGAGACCTGGTTATTATCAAGCCAAGGCCATTTTTCCCTCTAATGAGGCACTAACATGAAGACAATTGGAAGTTTCCTGGTGGAATGTCACATTCCTCCTATCAAGTGTCCTTGTTAGTGAGATTTAGGTTTAGAAGAAATTTAACTTTATTTCCATTTCCTTCCGCCTCAGCCTCCTTCAGTTTTATGGAGGGGAGGGAGATGTTAGAGCTTGAGAAACTGAGTTACTTGACTCTGGAAGTTGGGCTATTAATAAGATAGTTTCTTTATTGTTAATCACTAGGACATTTGTAAACTGAGGGAGACTTCTGTCTTGCAGGATTGTGATCTCTGCAAGTTAACCATTTGTTTTTCTTTTAGGGCAGCCAGGAGTGCCTGAGGAATGCCACACATGTTACCAAGGGGGGTGGGGTAGTGTAAGGTGTTAGCTTTTGCTTTGTCCTCAGTCAGCCTTCTGCTCCCTCATCACAGGGTCCTGGTATTGAACCTATGTTGGGCTTCCTGTTCATCCTTCTCCCTGTGCCCCTTCCCCTGCTCATCCTTTCTTTCACTCTCACTCTCTCAAATAAATAAGTAAAATCTTTTTATTTTTATTTTATTTTTTTAAAGAAAATAGAGTAAAAGACTTCTTAAGACTAATTTTTTGGAGTTTTTCAACATGGGTTGATAATATCTAACAAAAGCATGATTCAATCAAAGGAAATTTACTATAAGAACAATATGATCCACCAGTCTGAAGGGCTGGTAAAACCTAGAGGTATATTTCATGGAAACCAGAAGAACACATGAATTTTTACATCCTTCAGGCAATCCTCCACAAATATTGTTTCTTTGAACTAAGCTTTTGATAAACATTGAATGGTTGTAAGCTTGAAATTATTCCCTCTGGCTAATGCCTGGAGTGCAGCTCTTCTCTACTGTTCGTGGGTTGAAATCTGTCTTATGTGGCTGACCAGATACCCTCATTCTGAAAAGGTAAGCACTCTTTTATGAAAATGGAGAAAACAGGGCACCTGGGTGGCTCAGTGGGCTAAAGCCTCTGTCTTCAGCTTGGGTCCTGATTTCAGCGTCCCATGATCAAGACCAATGTTGGGGCTCTCTGCTCAGCAGGGAGCCTACTTCCCCCTCTTTCTGCCTGGCTCTGTGCCTACTTGTGATCTCTGTCTGTCAAATAAATAAATAAAATCTTTAAAAAAAGAAAGAAAGAAAATAGAGGAAACTAGCAAGGGATTAGGAAAAAAGAACATGTATATGATCTCAACATGATTTCCATTCTGAATTGTGTTAAGGAGTGTCTGATAAATTTAGGGCTTTATTGTTATTTTTTTCAAGATTCATTTATTCATTTGAGAGAGAGAGATATTGGAGAGATTGAGAGAGAGAGATGGTCTCTTACCATGAGTGGAAGCAGAAAGAAAATCTCCAGCAGACTCCATGCTGAGCAAGGACCCTGTTGTGTGACTCAATCTCATGCCCCTGAGACCATGACCTGAGCCAAAATCAGGATCTCATGCTTAGCAAACTGAGCTACCCAGTGACCCTATAAGATTTTATTTTAATTTTTAAGTGTTAATCCTTACCCATGGACACATTAATTAAATTATTAAAGCTCTATATTTGTTCACTATATGTAATATGAACATAATTATTTTGATATATCTTTATTTCAGGTAGTAATAATAAAAGGTCCCAATTCTCTAGAAAGTCAAATCTCAATAAAATATTAACATAACTAGTTTGGAAGAGAAATATGATAATGGAAAATAGGTGTAGAAATAGCAGTCATGAGAAGCAGAAGCAGGAAAGAACTGCAGTGAGATATGGATGATGTTACATCTTAATGGTAAAAAGTATGGCTTTGTGGTCCATATTGCCTATGTTAAAACCCAAATTTATGTGATAGTCATGGGGAATTTACTAAATCTTATTAAGCCTCAGTTCCTTCATCTAAATATCAAAATGATAATTAATTTCAGACTTAGATAAGGTAGTATCAGAAAAGTGAATGAGGAGCTGCTGGAGACTCTCTCTCTCTCCCTCTCTCTCCTGCCCCTCCCCTTGCTTGCTCTCTCTCTCAAATAAATACCAAAAGAAGAAAAGATGGCTCCCTCAAGAAAATCTTTCCTGATTTTTACATTGTGAAGGCCGTTCAACTCATCTTATAGGAAAAGCCTATAATCATTCTAAATTAGAAGAAGCCTATCAGGTAATCAATATGCTCTAGGCATATACAGATTTCAGTCATCTTTCTCGTCTTGTTAAATGATTACTAAAGAAGGATTATTCACTTATACAACAAAGAAATCAAACCAAACTTCATCAAATATAAGAATGCGCTACCTGAGATTGATATGTGCTTGAATAAAACTCATGGGATAAAAAATAAACTTAAAAAGTTGAAATAAATAATAAAACGAATCCCAGGGGACAAAAATATAGGATAATTTAGAAAATCAAGAGCAGACTGCTAGCTATCAAATTGACAGAAACTAACAGAATAAGAAAAAGCTCTTGAGATTTAAAAGAAATGTTTAGAAATAACAAAAATTCAGTTGTGCTAAAGATTAAATTTGACAATATTTCACAGAGCACAGAACAGAAACAGAGTTGGAAAGTAAGAGATAAGACAAAAAATATAGAAACTTTTCAGCATATATAACAGCCAATTAATATGATTGCAATAAGTAAGTGCAGAGGGAAAATTATCAAGGCAAAAAAATCTGAAGATGTAATTCTTGCATCTTACAATAAAAGAATTCACTGAAAATAAAGCAGGGTAAATAAAAAGGGAGCTAGAATTTGTGTTGAAAAATGTAGGTGGGAGTAAGTGATTAACAATATAAAAATGAAAACACAAAATTAGTGACAAACAAGCTTCAGATCTTTAGATAATACATGTTTTTAAAAAAAGCCCCACATTCAATGTTCTAAGGAAAAATATTTTTATATCTCTACAGGTCAAATTATCAACTAAATGTAAGAAAAAATAAATACATTTTAGACATTTGGTAAAATGCAAGTTAATGTATATATGGATCTTTTTGCATTACAAAATTAAAACACAAGTCTATATTTAACATACATAACATATATATTTAACATTTATGATATCTATAACATTCTGGCCTGAATCTGCGTAAATCATTACCATTCACACTGGCCGTGGTGGTACCAGGTCCTTACCACTGAGGATCCAACCTCTCTTCAGTCATTGTGTTCTTTGAAAGTTCATAATTCAGCCTGAGCTCCTCCTCGGCCTATCACTTATCCATGTCTTCACTGGCTAGTCTGCCATATCGATGCTGGGTAGCCATCTATACTGCCCATGACATCACAAGAAGCACTCCCACAGCACCTTGCTGGTTGAACCTCTCTGCCTACGATTTTAATGCCCTCATTCATCACTGCAATTTCTCTCATCTTGCTTCTGATGGTTAAATTTTGATGCTTGGGCCTCTATTAGTTCATGCTTCTCTCTCACTTTTAGCATCATCTGCCATCCCTGGAATCCCTCAGAGAAAGAGTAGTCACCACTGCATGTGTCCGTGGTGCTTCCGCTTCTCTCCTACTCCATGTCTCATCACCCTAGTCTCTAGTAAAGGGATTGACTCCAAGGTCCTCCCGCAGATGCAGACATCTGGTCAGTTTCCCAGCTTTACTAATCCAGCACGTCCACTTCCTTGAGCGTTTACATCTGTTCTGCCACCTCTGCCCTTGCAATTCTGGCATTTCTGTTCCCCTAGGGTGAGACACTGCTTTCTTCAAGCTTCCAAGACCTATTTCTACGGTGTGTGAACACTGACTCCACAGAGTTTGCCAAGGAATTGATCCTATATCATAGGAAATCTCTCTCAGACTGATAAAATTTCACTTAGCACCCTTAGGTTTGGCCCAATTGATTCAGTACCTTCAGACCCAGTGCCACCTATTTTCCCTAGGTTCCTGCTGTTACATGTTGAATAGGTTCTGAACCCCCTCTAGGATGCGGTTACTTTTCTCTTTCACTAGATGTAGACTTAGATTATGTCTTGTGACCAGGCCTGAGTGGCTAAGTGAGTTTACAATAATTATTGGTTTGGTGGCCAGAAAGAGAAGTGTCTCTTACCTTGTCTTTTATATGCCATCTTGCAGAATAGCAACCTTGGTTTCATGATAAAGCTTTTGTGGAATGCAAGTCTTCAGAGAGAGGGGAGGCCCCTCCATAAACATCACATGATTTCGGAGGATTCCATATTTTTATGTACACAAACCCAATTTCCCACCATACCCAAGCTCAGAGTTTCGGTCTTTCCTAATTAGACCTCAGAGTTGGGTGTAGGGAACTTGCCAAGATTGAGAACTCAAACTTTTTTAGATCTCTATAAATTATATAAATCTTGGACTTGAACATCAGCTTTATTTACCTTCTCAAGCTACAGGAAATGATAATCTTTTTATGCTACTAAGAAACCTTTTCATTTTTAATCTTAGTCTTTAACTGGTGATTAATCATCCCCAATCTTTTATTCTATTTCTTTAGTGAATCCATTTTTTTCTGATAAATATCATCTAATCTCATAATTTTTACAGTTAATTTTTTTGCTTAAGTCCTTTTCTTGTATATTAGGTTCCTTATATCCACAAATGTATTCCTTTCAGCTAGTATTTCACTGGTTCACTATAGATTAAAATTTCAGGAATTGGATTACTGCCACAAACCAAGGGTTCTCATTTCTTCACTTACTATGAAGATTTTGTCTTTGTTACCAACTAGGCAATAGATGATTTAGCTCCAATTACTATTGTATTGTTGCTTTCATAGCCTATTTGGGTTTTGATTCTCTTTTGTTTTGTTCGTTAGGAAACAAACCCAGAGGCAGTCTTCTATAAGAAGTTTTGGGGAGGGGCCCCTCAGTGGCTCAGTGGGTTAAAGCCTCTGCCTTCGGCTCAGGTCATGATCCCAGGGTCCTGGGATCGAGCCCCGTGTTGGGCTCTCTGCTCAGCAGGGAACCTACTTCCTCTCTCTCCATCTGCCTGCCTTTCTGCCTACTTGTGATCTCTGCCTGTCAAATAAATAAATAAAATCTTTAAAAAAAAAAAAAAAGAGAAGTTTTGGGGAGGGATTCTTTCAGGGTCAACATATATGAGTGAAAGAAGGCAGCAGGATTTGGCAGAGGAATAAAATGACAAGGTTCAAGTGAGGGCCTCAGCCAATCCCACAGACATTTCAGGAAGGCCTTTCAGAGATATTCGGAATGAGACAAGAAGACCAAAATTTTATGCCTTTCCATTAATTAGGCATTATCTGTGAGCTGTATCTAGGAAGGGCACATAAATTTGGGTGAGGTGACTCTTCAACAGAAGGTGATTCTAGGAGAGAGATTCAGTTGAGAACTCTTAGCCAACTCAAGATATGAAGGCTTTCGTCTTACAAGGAGGGTCTGGGTGGCTCATCATCACATGAACTACTGGTATGGGTGTACATATACATTCGTTACATGTATAAATGACTAGCAACATAAAGACCTTAATGATGGAAGTGTTTACTTCTAGGGAAAAAATCAGAAATTGTGGCAATCAGGGGTCACAGATAGGTTTGCCATTATCTGTTTAAATATTTTTTTTCATAGAATATATTTGTATACCCATCTATTATTTTAAAAAGATATAATTTTATTAGCAACTCATACAAATTTCAAGAGAAACATTATATGAATGAAGTGAGATATAGATAGGACTCAATAAGTGAATAAAGACCTAGGAGATCTTACAGATATTGTTAAAATAAAGTGTAATTTTCCCCAAACCAAATAAATCATGCAATAACAAATAAAGAAAATCATAATAACCCGTTTTTGTAAAAGAAATTGTCATGCAGTATGCAACAAATGCTTTTTAACAACTGATAATATTTAGGAAAAAATACCTTCCTTTAAGAGGTTTTCCCCTGAATTAACATTGTAAATTTTAAAATTGGATCATTGAGGAATATATGTATGATCTTTGCATCTTCATTTTCTTTGCCATAAACTGTATTCAACTAATGTTCATGTTAAGTGTTGGCTTTTAATTAGACATTCAGAGTGCTGTAAAGGCAAAGTCAGAAGACTTACATGAGGTTAATAAGAACTATTATATTATTATAATATTACTTCATTATTGCTGTTGTTATTCATTATTATAACACTTAGTCCATTGTTAATACTGTTATTGCTATTTTATTATAATTTATTACATTATAGATATATACATATCTATATAGAGATATCTATATATAGTATAAAGCTAATGTAATAAGTTATATGCACATTTATTTACAAATATAATATATGTATATATATATGTGTGTTTTTGTGTGTGTGTGTGTGTGTGTGTGTGTGTGTGTATAGCGCCATGGAAAAATAGGCATAATGCTAATTAAGTTGTTAGGGGAAACAAAGTTGATTTTATTTCATTTGATTTCAACTTTTATTTTGTGGAGACAAACTTATTCTAGAAAATCAGCTAGAATTAGAAATAGTGTTAAGTATGTTATTCAAATTCAAATCAGGGAGGAATTTAAAATTAAATTATTTTTTAAAAATAGTAACAGTTGAGGGAAATCAGAATGGCGTAATTGGGCTAAATATTCATCTTACATGGTATGTACACAACAAAGAATACACAGGTTGGTAGATCACATGTTATTTAAAATGATAAGAAATCACAAGAAGATCCCCTCCCCCACTTCAAAAGAAGTTAACATTGAGTATGGGTAATCTGGCTGATGGTAGAAAAGTTGGGCGAATGACCTTTGGTTTCTTACAGAGAGCTCTTCTATCTGATATTATTTACACTGTGTATATACTACTTCTAGTAAAAGAAAGTTGGCAAAGTGGAAAGTTATGTTACAAATAACTCAGTTTACCCCTATGGTGGTGACAAAATTCAGCTGCTCTCTTCTCATATCTCTGAGCCTTTTGTGAGCATGGCCTGATTTTAGGGTATTCACCTAATGGGATCATTTCATTCCTGCCTTCATTAAAAATCGCCATTCATCCTTGATTCCCTGTGCTTTATGGTTTTAGTTCTTTTTCATGTTATCTATCCACGTTTTATGAATATCTGCAAGATGACTAAACTACTTTCTGGATACAGGCAGAGTAAACTAAATATTTTAAATTGGTTTCCCTGAATCTCTCCTTTGATATCACAGTGGGGATTGCAGCATTGCCATTCTGTCGGTGCAATATGATGGGTAATCCTCTCTCTCTATATTAGTAATCCTTCAAGCAGGTAGGAAAGTTCACAGTTCCTTGAATAAATTGGAAAACATGCTCATTCCTAATATTTTACATGCAATAGAAATAACTATCATTATTTATCATTCACATTTACATAATATATTAAGAACATGCACCACCACTTCACGCTTTTCAACTGAAAATTTTCTTTGAGAAACAATTTCAGTTTTGCATATAATTGAAAGCATACCTTAAAACTTAACATGAAGAGTATCACTAATGAGTACTCTTCCATTAAACCACTACAGTCATATCTGAGACTCAATTCTTTGTCAAGAGAAGAAAACTAATTAAGCTTTGGGATACCTGTTCAACTGAGGTTAACACTCAGTACTTCTGATTTTGAGTTTTGCAACAACCAACCCGTCCTGGGTGGCAGAGTGAGGGGTGCTACTGATAAAAAGGAATTAGTGGAAAGAGTAAAATGACATAATTTCAATATTTTGATCATAAGTTTATGGATTTCTAATCATTTTCTTTTATATGGAAACATATATAGTCCTTCCATCTCTTATGAAAGTTGTTTCACTAGCATTTTTCTACAAAAGCTTGGATTAATGCACTAATCCACTAAAGTAAGTAACCAATCTAAATCCACTTCACTGCACAGAATTCTTGTAAAGTCAGTATTGTTTCTTTAATATTGTTTTGCTAATCACATAAATCTACCTATCTAGAGAAAGGCTGTTTGAACATTTCAGACAGTGGTTTCGCAAAACTTGATTCTGCTCTAATTGTGCTTTAATGATAGTTTTCCATTTTGTGGGTAACTGTGTTTAAATATTCAGAGAACAGATTATTAAAATTTTTGCTGAATGACTCATACAAGAACACTAATTAGAACAAGAAAAACAGAGTTGCAATTTTCCAAAATAGTAACTGTGCCAGGTGAACTCAAGAAATGCTTCTGCTAACTAAAACTTTTATATAGAAACTGGCAAATCATACATGTAATAATGATTAATGGTTCTTCTGGATATTTAAAGTGAACTGCTTACTATGAGTCAGAACTGCTGGTTCTTATTCGAAGTGCTGTCACTCACAATTTTACTGATTGACCTTTAGTTGGTATTCTGACTCATTTTTGCCTTAATTCTTTTCTCAAAGTATAATCTAGGGAATATAATTAAAAATAAATAAATATACTTGGCAAAGTGGCAAGGTGAAAAATATTTTCTGATTAAGAGGTGCTGGTTTAATTTTGTTTGTTTTTCACATTTAATAATAATTAGACCCAATAGTACGAACTACTGTAAATAGAATGTCATACCATCAAGGTACTTACACTAAACAGGAAATAACTATGGGTTATTCTTTCTTTAGATATTTCCCTCTTCTAAGAGAATAACTCATTAAAATACATCATGAGTTCTAAAATCCCAAATTAAATAAGATTTTATTTATTTATTTGACAGAGATCACAAGTAGGCAGAGAGGCAGAAGCAGGCTCCCTGCTGAGCAGAGAGCTCAATGCGGGGCTCGATCCCAAGACCCTGAGATCATGACCTGAGCCGAAGGCAGAGGCTTTAACCCACTGAGCCACCCAGGCACCCTGAACTTTAAATATTATATATCAGCATGAAAGCCTCTAACTACTTTCTAAAGTATGGGGAAGATATATTTTTTACAAAGCTGGAATAGAAAGTAAAGTCACCAATACACCTTTCTGATTATTTTAAATTAAATATTTTAAAATTAATATCTGCAGTAGCTATAGCCTCTTATAAAAGGTTTCTTTTCATGTTCTCCTTCACAGCATCAAGTGCCAGTATTTTTTTTCTGTTATGACCTCATGTGTCATAATAAACACCATTTCAGTTCATATTGCCTAATATCCCTAACATGAGCCCATCAGGTTTCTGTTAATAATTAGGTGGCCCTCTTGCCATTTTGTCTTCTCCATTCACTCTGTTGCTTTCTTTGGGGGGTGCCTTTTTCAACAGGCATTGCCACCAGGTTCTGTAACTGTCTGTGCTCATGACATTTCCAGGCAAACACTTCAAAGATCATTTCTCCCAACACAAACATCTTTAGAGAGATGGGAGGTTTACTTAAGATCACACGGCCCCTTGTTCAATCTTTGCTAATGCTGCAGCATTTGGAAGTCTTCCTGAAAATAAATTGTCTGATGTTTTTCTATAGTATGCAGAAAGTACCGTACCTGAAAGATTGTACTAGTCTACTCAGCACATAAAATTCCTTTTCTGGCACCAAACTAAGCTCCAAGGAAATAAAATGATCTGCCCTCTTTACAGTGCCTTGCACATATAGCTGCTCATTAACTATTTGGAGCTGGAGAAACTTTCATTCCTTATCCATATTGCAAGTAGCAATGCCCCTGCCATTGACTATTTGGTTCATCTAATTTTTCACTAGAACTCTTGGGGCCATTAAAAATATCATGAGCCAAGTTATAATTTATCTGTAGATTTACAATAAATTCAGCAACCTGGCTTCATTTGTTAGCAGATGCTGAACTATACTGGAATGAACTGATTCTGTTGTAGCATCTTGTAGCAATTAAATTTGTGGTTGTGTTTTGACGGGTTGAAAGATCTAATTTTTCATTTACATAATCATTTGCTCTACTTAGAGAGTTGTCCAAAATTAGATATTATACAAATAAATTAAGGAAATTAAAAAAAATTAAATAAATCAATAGCTCTGTGGTTGAAGGAAATCTACTGGGTTTATAGTTGATCCTAAACTTTTATTAAATTTGCACAGACTCAAACAATAAGAATTTTCTGAGTTTAAACTTACTAATAGCTTAGATTTTCACATATCATTTATTTTAAGTGAGGCAAAACGGGGACTAGTAGAAAGAAAGCTGCACATCTGAATCACACAAATGATTCACAAAGACAGGAAAAAAAAATAACAGAAACAAAATGCCTTTTTTATGTCAAAACAAATTGCTTTCTTCTGGCTTCTGACTTTGTTCTCTTTCCTGTTTGTTCGTACCCCACTCCCTGCCCCTTTCATTTAGGATTACACTATAACACTGCAGTTCTGGGGTTTTGCATCCTCATAGGTAGGAACATAACTTACCCAAACTAATAGCCTGATGATTTTCTCATCCTCATGGGAGAGTGAAGTAAAAAAAACTCACCCAAACCTTTACCAAATGCAGTTCCTTAACAGGGATATAGTCATTCATTGATTTAGCATGGGCTTACTCATTTAGTGCCTTAGCATGGGCATAACCACTTAATGCTGTAGTATACACATACACACTCAACCTCTGAATTTAGAGTTGTAAACTTCATTCCTTAGCATGGGTATGCCACTCAATGCCTTAGACTACACACACTATTTGTAAACCTCTAGGAATGTTACCTGAGAAGTCACAGAATGTCTTCAGTCTCACCAAATATCTCCCCTTCTTCTATTAATACCAATGTTGCCTAAAATTTCCAAAATTCATTTATTCAAGGTATTTTTTTTTTCTTCTGGGTTTAAATAAAAAATACATAGCAGTTGTATCGCAGTCTTCTTGGTCAAGATTATCATCTTCAATGGGCATTAGTTTAGAATTTTTTCAAATTGTTACTTAACTAAAATCAGAGTAATTTAACCATAAAAGTCTTGAGAGCTTGATCTATAGGACAACAAAATCATTCAGATAGGGTTGCATGAAGAAAAAAGGGGAAAAAATGAATACGTTAAAGGAGTTGAATAGGCAGGGGATAGGTGAGAGAAGAGAAAAATACATTACCAAAAAAAAAAAAAAGTCAACTTTGTTATTTTGCTAAGTCAACCCCAACATATTCCTACACAACTCTAGTCTATGGATATTGATATATCCATAGAACTACCTTAGTGGCACCCCTGTTATATGTTGCCATATGCATCTCTAAATTAATTTTTTAAATTTTATTAGAGAAAAACTGAAATATATACAAAGTAGAATAGTACAATATGACATGCATGTGTCTGTCACCTAGCTCCAACAAACAGTTCTTGGCCCATCTTACTTCATCTGTACCCAGAACTACTTCTCACACTCATTTCCCCTAACCCAGAGCATTTTGAATAAAATAGCAAACAGCAGGTTATTTACTCTAAAATTATTTTAATCTATACCATCAAATACCAGAAATCATATATATGTTTATCTTAGCTAGAATATCATTATCACACTTAAAAATGATTACCAAAATTTTTTGTTTGCTTTATAATGTTTTTAGTTTCTTTATTCGGATTTATAGTCCAATATAACTCCCTACGTTTAGGTTAGTCCATAGGTCTTGTAACTGTCTTTTAATATATATGTTATTTCATTCCCCCTTTCTTTTTTTCTTTTTTTGGAATACATCTGGAAGAAAAAAAAATGTTTGTCCTGTAGTATCTACCAGAGTCTGGATTTTGCTGATTTTCTCCTTACTGCATTTTTAACATGTTTTTCTGTCCCTTGCATTTTCTGAAGTTGCTAGTTTAAAAAAGAGTAGAAGGTGGCAAACAATAGCCTGTGATCAAATTCAAATTCAGCCTGCAGTTTTTATTTTTAGACATAAAGATTTATTGGAGCACAGCCACAACCATTCACTTAGGTATTGTCTATGGTTGTGTTCACTTGAAAAGGCAGAGTTGAGTAGACTTGATAGAAACCACATGGCCCACAAACTCAAATATTTACTTGAGGGTTCTTTACAGAAAACATTTGCTATTTCCTAATTTTGAGGATTGAAATTTTGTTTGTTTGTTTAGTTCTGTTTTTTTGTTTGTTTGTTTGTTTTTGAATATTTTCTGTTTGGAGATGTGTACTTCCTATGAAATAAATAATGTCAACTTCTTTCCCTTTTTGTGATGTTAAAAAACACTGATGATCATTTTTTGGATCTAAGTTATCTAGGAGCTGAAAATGCTTAAGGATATACAAGCTGATTCTTTTTTTTTTTTTTTTAAGATTTATTTATTTAGAAAGCACAAACAGGAAAGACAGAAGAAGAGGGAGAGAGAATCTCAAGTAGACTGCACCCTAAGCACAGAGCCCAATGCAGGGCTCAATCTCAGGACACTGAGATCAGGACCTGAACTGAAACCAAGAGTCTGACGCTTAACCCACTGCACCACCCAGGTGTCCCCAAGCTGTTTTTTTTTAATACTATACCTAAAACTATTCCTTTGAGATCTGATTTTTATAATGAGCACTGAAGATATTGTACTAAAATAACTCATTGCTTTATTTTATAAAGAGAGAATTCACAAAACTTTTTGAAAAAATTTTATTCAAAGACTATCACGTTGAATTGATAGTAAATCTTAGCTTCAAAAATGCAAGTTCTCAGGGCGCCTGGGTGGCTCAGTGGGTTAGGCCTCTGCCTCAGCTCAGGTAATGATCTCAGGGTCCTGGGATCGAGCCCAGCATCGGGCTCTCTGCTCAGCGGGGAGCCTGCTTCCCCCTCTCTCTCTGCCTCTGCCTACTTGTGGTCTATGTCTGTCAAGTAAATAAATAAAATCTTTAAAAAAAAAATGCAAGGTCTCAATGTTACCTAATTAACACTTATTTCCTGATATACGAAATAGAAATATCAGAACCTAGAAGACAGAAACATGGTAACTGTTATATATTATATTCATAACTATTTTGTTATATTAATATTATTATATTAAAATTATATTTTAAATTAAATATAAGTATATATGATATATAATAGATAGTCATTAAATGTTAGCCCATTTGTAGTACCATAATTCATGAAAATGTACTTTTTTAATATTTCAATATCCCTGAAATTGGATTTCATTATATAATTGATGGATCTTAGATTTGATGAAATAAGACAATAACAGTGTTAATATGATAGCTAGTTCTTGTGTAAGTATATTAATTCTGAGTCACTGATGTTGCTACTTAGAAATCAAATAATTGTCATTTAGTATAGAATTTTCTTAGATGACCAAATTCTGTTAAGAATTTCTATTGGTCTTTGAATTTTCTAAAATTTCATGGAAGCAGTGTATTGTGGTATTTTAGGTGTCAGTTCCATGTATCTGGTTCATACTAACAAAGGAGAGTTTTCAGAAATATTTGAAATTCTAATATTATCAGGCATATAAGAGATAAAAGAAAATTTAGAATTTAAAGAGTTTTCTACTTTCCTATTTTATATTTTGATCCTTTATTACTTTGTATAGTGTATATTTTTGAAACATTATGTAGAGGAAAAACTGGAATTCTAGTGCTTCATCTGAATCATTACTAGCATAAAATATTTTGCCACCATCCATGCATACTCTAAAACAAACATCAGAAACTCTTGAGTTTTCCTGAGAATTCTGTTAGCCTAATTCAATTATATCATTTTTTATTTCACACTAATCTGTATTCTAATATAAAAATCATAGTATTTTAGGATCTCACACATTTTTATTATAAATTTGGTTTGCATTTAAAATTTGAAAAAAACAAATGCATTCTTCACAACATTATTAGCCATATTGAATATTATTACTTAGTTACATTTTCTTCCGATTTTCTTTCCTATGTAGAAATTATCTTTAAAAATATATCATTCAAACCGGCATTTATTTCTTTTTCCACATTATATATATATATATTTTTTTATATTCAGTTAACCAGTGTATAATACATCATTAGTTTTTGATGTAGTGTTTAATGATTCATTAGTTACATATTACACACAGTGCTTATCACAACATGTGCCCTCCTCAATACCCATTACCCTGTTACCGCCTCTGAAACCCTCAGTTTGTTTCCCGTGGTCCATAGTCTCTCATGATTCATCTCCCTCAATCCAGCATTTTAACATGTTCTTATACCATGATATCCTTCCATTTTTATGTTACTTTAATTATTAAATGTTAAAGTTAATATTAAAATATTATTGACTTGGACATAATTTATCTTATTATTATTCTATGCTGAATATTTTCCCCATATTTTCTGCTAAAACACCTGGCACTGAACAGAGTTAAGCCTTAAATTTTCTCTTCTTTTGGGCAAAATGTTCTTGTCATCATCTCTAACACCTGGATTATCAATGCATCTCTTTCCTTTAACAGATTTTTAAAATTTTGTGTGTATTGCATCTTTACACATCTTGCCAAGTTTTATTCTTGTGTGTAAAGAACAATGGAGGTAGATTGTGTGTGATTGTGTATTTATGTCTAAATATGTATCCTTCCCACCCCCATTCCTAGAGAATACTCTTCTGTAAGAGTGATAGGTTGATCAGTTTGACACAATCGGGAGTGAACCGCTTAGGAATGTGACTATAGTTTTGATCCTTTTAGAACATTCTTAAAATTCAAACAGTACAGATCAAAGGAGGTCTCTCTTTGCTATCTACATACCTCTAGTCTATGCCTCCATGGGCATACAATCTGTTTTTTCTAATCACCCTGAGACAAAATTGTAAAATACTCCTGCTAGTACTAATAACACACAGCATTTATATAAGCTTACTATTTTCTAAACACTATAACAAACATTTTATGTATTAACTTAATCCTTACAAAAATTCTATATGGTAAGAGATATTATTATCCCCATTTTACAGATGAGGAAGGTTAACTAATTTTGCTGCAAATCATACAAGTAGTAGAGGAAAATATTATATATATTAAATATTTGTTTGAGGAAATAGCAAGGTTGGCTTTTTATTGTTGTTGTTTTGATTTTTTAAAAGTAAAACAGAGGGGTGCCTGGGTGGCTCAGATGGTTAAGCATCTGCCTTCGTCTCAGGTCACGATCTCCAGGCCCTGGGATAGAGCCCCATGTCAGGCTCCCACCTCGGCAGGGAGTCTGTTTGTCCCTCTCCCTCAGCCTCTCGCCCTCCTGTGCTCTCTCTGCCTCTCTCTCTCGATTTCTCTCAACTGAATAAACAAAATCTTAAAAAAAAAAAAGTAAAACAGAGATTTGGTTTTAAGTCCCAAAGCTGTCTAGTAACAGGCAATAACTCTTGGTATCTATATTCCCCAGGCCCGCTAGTGTGCAAGGAAAACAGGTTTTCAACCTGCAGACTCAGTGAGAAAACTAAATTAAAAGAAAACTAAATTAACCTTAGCTGAGTCCTGGTGGATTTGTGCCAGTTCACCTCACTTCTGAGCACATAGGAAAATTGTACTTCTTTACTCCATATGATTTACATTGGCCAACAGAAAGTAAACAAAAATGACATGTGTCCCTTCTAGTCAAACTACTCATGATCCAGAACAAATTCTCTCTTTACTCACTCTTGCCACAGCATCTTGTATGGATCCTTCTGTCAGGTTCATGAATGACGACACAAGAAACAGACACGGCTGCTGATCTGCAATGGAAGTATTTAATGAGTAAGAGTAAATCTTTCTCCTTAAGATCACTATGGTTTGAGGTTGTTACCATGGACTAACTTAGCTTATCCTTATTAGTATAGTTGGAGTTAATTTTTGTCAACACGCTCTGAGCTTGAATAAACTTTAATGATTTGGCCTAGGTCACATGGCTATATATGAAACGAACACTAAAGACCCCGAAGAACTTTCTACTTCTCTGCCGTTTCTTTTAATTAAACTTATAAAATATATGGATATTTCAGATATTTTTTTCAAAATTGAAAAAAAGGAAAGAAGACAATTATCATTATACATAATCACCCCAAATCTGTTACTATGTTGATGTATTTGTTTACTCTTTTATCCCAATAATGCAAATATGAAATTTGAATGGGTATAAATATTAAAATATTTAAAAATCAACCATTTCTACAAAATTTCTTTAAAAAATCTTACTCTGCTCCATCTTCCATTACTATGCACCAGAAACAGCCACTTTCACATAATTTAGGAATTATTTTAGGAGTTGTTTGTGTCCCTAAATAAGATAGTGTTACTAAGTTTATTTTTGTTAAATACATCTATTCTCTACCCTCTCAATGAAGAATTCGAATTTAACCACTTTTTGTTTTTTGTAACCACGATACACACTCATCACTTTGGACCCAGCATTCCATCCTTTCGTTATCATTCATCATAATTTGGGTGAGATCAATATTTGTATGTATTTCATGATTACTATTTGCATACTTTTCGAATCTAAGTGATCAACTTTAAATTTTGAGTCCTTGCCTATCTGTAAAAACATATATCCTACATTGACAATTGACTGATTGTTTGGTTATGTATCTAGATTTTACTTTTCTTCAAAATTTTTAAGGCATTTCTAATTCTTTTTAGCTGCTGTTGTTTTTCATAAAAGCTTGAACCCATACCAGTGGCTAAGAATGAGTAGGTAAACTGTTTTATTTTTTTTTAAATCCAGAATAACATAGGATCTTTTCACTGAATCCAGTATTCTAAATTTCAAAATGATGTGCCTTGGCATTGATCTGATTTTCCTTACTATTATAGACACCTAATGGATCTTTGAAATATGAAAATGCCTGTTCTTAATAAGTGTGAAAACTTCTCAAGAATTGTATGTAGTAATTTTTTTTTTAAATCCCATGTAGTTTTTTTCTCAAACTCCTATTATTTGGATATTTGAATTAATGGAGTGTGTCACTTCTTTTCTTACACTCTTTCTATCCTCTTCGCTATGTGTGTCTTTTGTTGTTTTTCTTTTCCTTCTGTGAATTTTGTTAACTACATCTTTCAACCACACTATTGAACTTTTCATTTCTAATTGCAAATCAGTGTCCTTTTATTCATTTATAATTACACACACACACACACACACACACACACACCATATATAGTCATCTTATTTGCTTCAGAAATGTAATATCTCCCTTTATTTCTTAAGAATTTATCTTTTTCTTTCTATAGTTTTATTCTACTACTCCTTTTTAAATATACTTTATTTTTAAGGCTAAGAATTTGTTGAAAAATATTATTTTCTATGTACCTCAAGAAATTGCTTACTATGCATGAACTTTACTCAGAATTAGAAACCACCTAGTGATATACTTTTAAATATAAATAGAGGATAAAATTTCTGAAGAAAAAAAATTCCTGTTCAGTGTTGTAGAGACCAAAAAAAAGGAGGGTGGGGTGGAGAAGCAGCATGCTAGAAGGGAACAAAGAAATCAGGAGCTTTAAAAAGAAATGCAAAAAGGGACACATCCTTTTGTGATCTTCAGAGAATTTTTAGAAAGAGAGTGTGCAAGTTGGGGGCAGAGGGAAGAGGGAGAGGGAGAGAGAAAGTATCTTAGGGTTCAAACTCACAGCCCTGAGATCATGACGTGAGCCAGTATCAAAATTCAGATGTTTACCTGACTTAGCTGCCAGGTGCCCCTGTACATTTAATTTTTTTTTTTTTTTTTTTTTTTTTTTTTTTTTGCAGAACCTTCATACCATTTTCCACAGTGGCTGTAAGAGTTTGCATTCCCACCAACAATGCACCAGGGTTCCTTTTTCTCTCTGACCTCAAAAACACTCATTTCTTTTATTTTTTTATTTTAGGCATTCTGACACGTGTGAGGTAGTATCTCATTGTAGTTTTGATTGACATTTCCCTGATGATTAATGATTTGAGCATCTTTTCATGTATCTGTTGACCATCTGGATGTTTTCTTTGGAAAAATGTCTGTTTTGATTGGATTATTTGTATGTTTTGTGTTGAGCTTTGTAAGCCCTTTATACATTTTACATACTAACCCTTTATCAAATTTGTTATTTGCAAATATCTTCTCCCATTCACTAGGTTTTCTTTTAGTTTTGCTGATTGTTTCCTTTGCTGTAGAGAAGCTTTTTGCTTTAATGTAGCCCCAATAGTTTATTTTTGCTTTTGTTTCCCTGGCATCAGGAGGCATATCTAGAAAAAAAAAAAAAAATGTTGCTACGTCTGTCAGAGAAATTACTGCTTTTGCTGTCTGCAAAGACTTTTATGGTTTCAGATCTCACATTTAGGTCTTTAATCCGTTTTGAGTTTATTTTTGTATATGGTGTAAAAAAGTGGTCCAGTTTCATTCTTTCGCATGTAGCTATCCCATTTTCCCAGCACCACTTGTTGAAGAGACTATGTTGTCTTTTGTTTTTTGTTTTTTGTTTTTTCCCATTGCATACTCTGACCTACTGTGTTGAAGATTAATGAAACTTAAAATTGAGGGTTTATTTCTGGGCTCTCTATTCTATTCTATTGATTTATATGTCTATTTTTGGCATTGTGGAAGAATTTTGAGGTATAAGCTCAGTCATTTCTTAGCTTTCCTCACTGCTAGCCAAAGATACATTTTAGATAGGTTTTCTAAATTGTTTTACAGTAGATTGATTTGATTTCCAACATCAATAGTTTACTGATGATGTGTCATTAAGCATTCTCCTTCTTTGTCTATATTTACTATAAACACAGAAGAAGAGGGGTGTCTGGGTAGCTCAGTTAGTTAAGCATCCAAATCTAGATTTTGGCCCAGGTCACAATCTCAGGGTCACGAGATTAAGCCTCATGCTGGGCTCTGCGCTCCACAGGGGTCCGCGTAGGATTCTCTCTCCCCCTTTCATGCTCTCTCTTTTTCTCTCTCTCTCTCTCTCTCCAATAAATAAATATATTTTTTTAAAACAAAGAAATTTATAAATAAAATTTGTTTATTTTTGTTATAAAATTGTATTTTTATATTTGATTTTCTGGATACAGCAAAATTGGATGTATCCAATTTTCTTTTTTAGTAATTTTTCTTCTTTCTTTTTTAAAAAAATGTTTTATTTATTGATTTGACAGAGAGAGATCACAAGTAGGCAGAGAGTCAGGTAGAGAGAGAGGGGGAAGCAGGCTCCCTGCTGAGCAGAGAGCTTGATGTGGGACTCCATCCCAGGACCCTGAGATCATGACCTCAGCTGAAGGAAAAGGCCTAACCCACTGAGCCACTCAGCCGCCCTTTTATTTCTTTTTTACACTGCACTATAAAAGTTTGTACTTTTAATGCTGTCTTGATATTCCATCATGCCAAATGGTTTTAGAATTTATCTAACCATTTCTACTTGTTGAATAAATAGCTTGTTTCCCAACTCTCATTATAAGCATTGTAAAGTATATTAATGTATTTTGAAAAATATGAATCATTTAACATTTATCCAGTCCCAAATTTGTCCATTCATAATTATTCATGTTAACATGAACTTTCCTGCTTATACCAAACCTTAATCTTAAAGATAATCAAATCCATTTTAGGAGCTTAAAGATAAATACTAGTTTATTTCTAGAAAAATACCAATTGAGGGCACCAGCAAAATGGCAAAGTAGGCAGCTCCAAGCTCTTCTCCTTCCACAGAAACATTGAAAAATAAGCAGAAACTGCCAGAGCTAACTTTGTCAGAATTCAGAAAAGGGTCAAAGGTATTCACTGGCCAAGTGAATGCTGAGTCAAGTAAAAGGCAACTTGATAAGAGTAGGGAACTTTTGTGGTGTTTTTATTTTTTCTTGCTCCAACACCATCCCAGTGCAGGAGGTTTGTCCAGGGAGGCAGAGGGACCAGAGGGGAATTTATTTGGGAAGTGTTGTGCCATGTCCTTTCTTACCTGTCTGGGGACTACCTGAAGAACCTGGTGCTTGTCTCTGTTTTGTCTAACTGGAAGCTCAGGATGGAAAAGAGGAATTGCTCAAAAATAGTGCAAGTAGATCAGAAGACTTGTAGTCACCTACTGTGAAAAAAAATATAATGGAAATAAGACCACTTAATGCCTGAAAGAAAAAAAAAATGGTGAAAATTTCTTTGTGAAATTATGGCATTCAAGTGTATCCATGTACAAGGGAGAATTCAGAAGGTCATATACATGCCTAGGCTAGACCAAAGGAAAACCTAAACTCCCTCTTGGGCTGATACCTAGGCTCAGTGGAAGTCTAAGAATAGAATGAGTGCTTCAGCACAGAGCTTACCTATAAACATTGGGAGAAATGTTTGCTTAATTTCCCCCCCCACCACGGAGAATACAACAGAAAGCTACTAGATCTAATAAACAAATACATCAACATTGTAGGGTATAAGATCAACACACTAAAACCAGTTGTGTCTTTATGTACCAGCAATAAACAATCTAAGAAGGAAGGTAAGAAAAGAATATTACCTTTATTAAAAAAAAAAAAACAGTTTAGAAACAATAGTTTCTAAAATAATAAAATAGCTAGTAACAAATTTATTAAAAGAAATGAGAGGCTTGTAAATAATTTATGTTGTGATATGTAATGATTCTGAATTCATGAATAATTGATATTGTTCTACCCAAAGCAATCCACAGTTTCAATCTAATTCATATTAAAATTTCAACATTTTTTGGTGAAATCAAAAAGCCAATCATCAAATTTACATGGAGTTGCAAGGGGCTCAGAGAACCAAAATAATCAGAACAATGTCAGAAGATTCACATTTCCAGATCTCAAACTTTTTTTTTTAAATATTTAATTTATTTGGGAGAGAGAGAGAGAAAGAGAGAGTGCACATAAGCAGGGGAGAAGCAGAGGGAAAGGAGAGAGAACCCCAAGCAGACTGCACACTGAGTGCAGAGCCCCAATACGGGCTTGATCCCAGACCCATGAGATCACCATCTGAGCTAAAAACAAAAGCTGGAGGCTCAACCAAATGAACCACCCATATCCTCCCAATTTCAAAACTTGATACAAAGCTACAGTAATAAAAACAGTATTTCACTAGCATAAGAATAGACATATAAACCCTGAACTATAACTGAGATTCCAGAAATAAATCCACACTGTACAACGTAAACTTACACAATGTTATATGTCAATTATACCTCATAAAAAAAAAAATCCTAGAGACAAGAACTAAAACTATAAAATCTTAGAAGAAAACACAGGGGTAGAACCTCCTGACTCTGGATTTTGCAGTGGATTCTTCAATACATTATGAAAAGCAGGAGTAACAAAAGAAAAAAATATGCATACTAGACCTCATCAAAATAAAAAAGCTGTGTGTATCTAAGGACCTCATCAAAAAGTTACAATGCACACAACAGAATGGTAGGAAATATTTGTAAATAATTTATCTGTGAAGAGTTTAATATCCAGATTATATTAAAAAAATAAACTTATACAACTCAACAATAAAAGGGCAAACTATTTAGTGCCACTGAATTACAAACTTCAGATTGGTTGAAATGGAAGATATTATGGTATATATATATACATATAGCACTGTAAACATCTGTTTTCAAAAATTGTTTAAATTCTTTTAGAGGGATATTATAGAATCAGATTTTAAATTGCTATGAACTGCACATTTGTGTGAGCTCATGTGTTATTTTCTATAAGGTACAAAAGAGAGCAAAGAACAGATTTTCAATTAAATGTGTAACGTCGTGGTGCCTAGGTGTCTCAGTTGGTCAAGTAGCTGACTTTGGCTTAGGTCATGATCCCAGGGTCATAGGATGAAACCCCAACATTGGGCTCCCTGCTCCTTGGAGATCCTGTTTCTCCCTCTCCCTCTGCCTATCACTCTGCCTACTTGTGCTCTCTCTCTGTCAAATAAATAAATAAATCTTTAAAAAAATAAAACACAAAATAAATAAATTTGTAAATTCAAGGATCAGACTGCTAATGTCATGTTAAAATTTTGGGACTAACCCTTACTAGGCTGACATACTTCAGTTACTATTGTTGTTTTTGTTGTTTTCAGTTTCTTCATCTGTGAAATACAGTTTTAAAAATGTCCATACAAAGGGTACCTAGGTGGCTCAGTGCGTTAAGCCTCTGCCTTTGGCTCTGGTCAAAATCTGAGGGTCCTGGAATTGAGCCCCACATTGGGCTCTCTACTCGGCAGGGATCCTGCTTCCCTCTCTCTCTGCCTGCCTCTATCTACTTGTGATCCCTCTCTCTCTGTCAAATAAATAAATAAAATATTTTTTAAAAATGTCCATACAAGATTATTTTAAGAATATAATAGCTTAACACATGCATAAACTTTAGGAGAGTACATAGCAAGCTCAAAAATGTTAGCCATTTTTGTATTTTCTGCATTTACACTAGAGGGTATTTTTAAGCTCTTGACAAAATATTCAGGATAACAAAACTATATTGACTTTCAATAAACAAATTTCTATTAATATGCATATACGTAACAAGTTAACAAAATAGAAAGTTTACTTAATTATCTGATAGATTTCAGCCCACTTATTTAACTGATAATGTAAAATCATACTAGGGCAAAAAACTACCCCTTCGCACGCACTAACTTCTCTTAAAATCCTCATAAACCTTCAATCAATTTCACAATGTAAGTAATTTTTCAACTGTCTGAACAATATGGAACAAAACAAATAATGGATAAACATAAAGATAAAACAGATTCATAAACCAATGAATTTATAATATACTTTGAGTCATACCTAGGAAACTTTAATGTTAAGACTTTATACTTCAGCAGTTTGAAAAACGAATATTGTTAGGCTCTTTTTTTTTTAAACGTAGATTCATATAGTTCTTAGCAAGTTACCTCAGCTGAACAAATGGCAAAATGTGATCTCTGATAACTGAGCAATTTCACAACCTGCTGTGTCACAGATGCACAGATCCTACATATGCAAAATATAATCTTGCCAAACACAGAGACTCCTTGTTAATTACTTTTTTCCTTTGCAAGTTATATTTACAATTTTTTCCGGTTCTTCAACGGCTGAAGGTTTACTCCCTGGATACTATATCAATTTATTTTTCATCTATGTGTGAAACCAACTTTAGAATTCCTTTTTTTTTTTTTTGGAAAGTGTATTATTTTAGTCTTTAAAAACAATATTTTCATAGAAAATTAGTATTTGCTTGGTAATGTATAATGTGAGTAATGTATTGGAGTTGCTTTTGCAGTTTCCAAAAAAGTGATAGATTCTGTGTAGTTATGACTGTAGTATTATAATTCTGGTGTGTTGTTTATGAAGAGATTTCTTTAAAAAGTTAGCAGTATACCATTTTAATATTTACCAATCACTTTTTGTACTCACAAGTTCTAATAGCATTCACTATCAAACATCTTTAAAATGTACTAAAGATGTAAAATCATACTGCCTGATTTCAAACTATACTACAAAGCTATAGTAATCAAAACAGTGTGCTGTTTCATAAAAACAGACATATAGACATAAAAACAGACATATGAAACAGAGTAGAGGGCCCAGAAATAAAACCACACATACATGGTCAATTGCAGCCATGAATATACAATGGGGAAATGACAGACTCTTTAATAGATGATGTTGGGAAAACTGGACATCTGCATGCAAAAGAATGTTTCTGAACCAAGATCTTATACCACATATAAATATTACTCAAAATGTATTAAAGACTTGGAAGGAAGACCTGCAACGTAAAACTCTTAGAAGAAAAGAAAGGCAGCAAGCTTCTTCACATTGGTCACGGCATTGAATTTTTGAATCTGACTCCAAAAGCAAATACAACAAAAGCAAAAAAAAAAAAAAAAAAAATCTACCTAAAAATCTGCACAGCAAAGGAAACCATCAACAAAATGAAGGGCAATTTATTATTTGGAAAATAAATATTTGCAAACCATATATAAAATAAGGGTTAATAATCAAAATATATGAAAAACTCATACAACTCAATAATGAAAAAACAAAACAAAACAAACAAAATAAAATAACATAAGAAATTTAAAAATGAGAAGACTATCTAATAGATTTTTACCAACAAAGACACACAAATGACCAACAGGCACAGGAAAATATGCTCAGTATCACTAAATTTTCAGAGAAAAGCAAATCAAAACCACAATGAGATATTACCTCACACCTGTTCTAATGGCTGAAATTAACAACATAGGAAACAACAGGTATGGGGGAGGATGTGCAGAAAAGGATACCCTTGTCCACTGTTGGTGGAAATGTAAATTAGTTTAACTACTATGGAAAACAGCCTGGAGTTTCTTCAAAAAATTAAAAATACATGTATCATATGATCCAGCAATTATACTACTATATCTCTAAAGAAAACAAAAGTACTAATTTGAGAAGGTATGTGCACCCTTATGTTTATTGCAGCATTATTTACAATAGCCAAGATAGGAAAACCACCTCAGTGCCCATCAATAAAAGGATGAATAAAGATGTGGTATGTATATACAATGGAACACTATTCAGCCATAAAAAAGAATACATTCTTTTTTTTTTTTTTAAAGATTTTACTTATTTTTTTTTTTATTTCCATCATAACAGTATTCATTATTTTTGCACCACACCCCGTGCTCCATGCAATCCGTGCCCTCTATAATACCCACTACCTGGTACCCCCACCTCCCACCCCCCATCCCTTCAAAACCCTCAGATTGTTTTTCAGAGTCCATAGTCTCTCATGGTTCACCTCCCCTTCCAATTTCCCCCAACTCCCTTCTCCACTCTAAGTCCCCATGTCCTCCATGCTATTTGTTATGCTCCACAAATAAGTGAAACGATATGATAATTGACTCTCTCTGCTTGACTTATTTCACTCAGCATAATCTCTTCCAGTCCCGTCCATGTTGCTACAAAAGTTGGGTATTCATCCTTTCTGATGGAGGCATAATACTCTATCCCCAGGGGTACAGGTCTGTGAATCACCAGGTTTACACACTTCACAGCACTCACCAAAGCACATACCCTCCCCAATGTCCATAATCCCACCCCCTTCTCCCAAACCCCCTCCCCCCAGCAACCCTCAGTTTGTTTTGTGAGATTAAAAGTCACTTATGGTTTGTCTCCCTCCCAATCCCATCTTGTTTCATTTATTCTTCTCCTACCCACTTAAGCCCCCATGTTGCATCACCACTTCCTCATATCAGGGAGATCATATGATAGTTGTCTTTCTCTGCTTGACTTATTTCGCTAAGCATGATACGCTCTAGTTCCATCCATGTTGTCGCAAATGGCAAGATTTCATTTCTTTTGATGGCTGCATAGTATTCCATTGTGTATATATACCACATCTTCTTGATCCATTCATCTGTTGATGGACATCTAGGTTCTTTCCATAGTTTGGCTATTGTGGACATTGCTGCAATAAACATTCGGGTGCATGTGCCCCTTTGGATCACTACGTTTGTATCCTTAGGGTAAATACCCAATAGTGCAATTGCTGGGTCATAGGGCAGTTTTATTTTCAACATTTTGAGGAACCTCCATGCTGTTTTCCAGAGTGGCTGCACCAGCTTGCATTCCCACCAACAGTGTAGGAGGGTTCCCCTTTCTCCGCATCCTCGCCAGCATCTGTCATTTCCTGACTTGTTGATTTTAGCCATTCTGACTGGTGTGAGGTGATATCTCATTGTGGTTTTGATTTGTATTTCCCTGATGCCGAGTGATATGGAGCACTTTTTCATGTGTCTGTTGGCCATCTGGATGTCTTCTTTGCAGAAATGTCTGTTCATGTCCTCTGCCCATTTCTTGATTGGATTATTTGTTCTTTGGGTGTTGAGTTTGCTAAGTTCTTTATAGATTCTGGACACTAGTCCTTTATCTGATATGTCATTTGCAAATATCTTCTCCCATTCTGTCAGTTGTCTTTTGATTTTGTTAACTGTTTCCTTTGCTGTGCAAAAGCTTTTGATCTTGATGAAATCCCAATAGTTCATTTTTGTCCTTGCTTCCCTTGCCTTTTGCGTTGTTCCTAGGAAGATGTTGCTGCAGCAGAGGTCAAAGAGGTTGCTGCCTGTGTTCTCCTCAAGGATTTTGATGGATTCCTTTCGCACATTGAGGTCCTTCATCCATTTTGAGTCTATTTTTGTGTGTGGTGTAAGGAAATGGTCCAATTTCATTTTTCTGCATGTGGCTGTCCAATTTTCCCAGCACCATTTATTGAAGAGGCTGTCTTTTTTCCATTGGACATTCTTTCCTGCTTTGTCGAAGATTAGTTGACCATAGAGTTGAGGGTCTATTTCTGGGCTCTCTATTCTGTTCCATTGATCTATGTGTCTGTTTTTGTGCCAGTACCATGCTGTCTTGATGACGACAGCCCTGTAATAGAGCTTGAAGTCCGGAATTGTGATGCCACCAACGTTGGCTTTCTTTTTCAATATCCCTTTGGCTATTCGAGGTCTTTTCTGGTTCCATATAAATTTTAGCATTATTTGTTCCATTTCTTTGAAAAAGATGGATGGTACTTTGATAGGAATTGCATTAAATGTGTAGATTGCTTTAGGTAGCATAGACATTTTCACAATATTTATTCTTCCAATCCAGGAGCATGGAACATTTTTCCATTTCTTTGTGTCTTCCTCAATTTCTTTCATGAGTACTTTATAGTTTTCTGAGTATAGATTCTGTGTCTCTTTGGTTAGGTTTATTCCTAGGTATCTTATGGTTTTGGGTGCAATTGTAAATGGGATGGACTCCTTAATTTCTCTTTCTTCTGTCTTGCTGTTGGTGTAGAGAAATGCAACTGATTTCTGTGCATTGATTTTATATCCTGACACTTTACTGAATTCCTGTATAAGTTCTAGCAGTTTTGGAGTGGAGTCTTTTGAGTTTTCCACATATAGTATCATATCATCTGCGAAGAGTGATAATTTGACTTCTTCTTTGCCGATTTGGATGCCTTTAATTTCCTTTTGTTGTCTGATTGCTGAGGCTAGGACCTCTAGTACTATGTTGAATAGCAGTGGTGATAATGGACATCCCTGCCGTGTTCCTGACCTTAGCGGAAAAGCTTTCAGTTTTTCTCCATTGAGAATGATATTTGTGGTGGGTTTTTCATAGATGGCTTTGATGATATTGAGGTATGTGCCCTCTATCCCTACACTTTGAAGAGTTTTGATCAGGAAGGGATGCTGTACTTTGTCAAATGCTTTTTCAGCATCTATTGAGAGTATCATATGGTTCTTGTTCTTTCTTTTATTGATGTGTAGTATCACATTGACTGATTTGCGGATGTTGAACCAACCTTGCAGCCCTGGAATAAATCCCACTTGGTCGTGGTGAATAATCTTTTTAATGTACTGTTGAATCCTATTGGCTAGTATTTTGTTAAGTATTTTCGCATCTGTGTTCATCAAGGATATCGGTCTATAGCTCTCTTTTTTGGTGGGATCCTTGTCTGGTTTTGGGATCAAGGTGATGCTGGCCTCATAAAATGAGTTTGGAAGTTTTCCTTCCATTTCTATTTTTTGGAACAGTTTCAGGAGAATAGGAATTAGTTCTTCTTTAAATGTTTGGTAGAATTCCCCCGGGAAGCCATCTGGCCCTGGGCTTTTGTTTGTTTGGAGATTTTTAATGACTGTTTCAATCTCCTTACTGGTTATGGGTCTGTTCAGGCTTTCTATTTCTTCCTGGTTCAGTTATGGTAGTTTATATGTTTCTAGGAATGCATCCATTTCTTCCAGATTGTCAAATTTATTGGCGTAGAGTTGCTCATAGTATGTTCTTATAATAGTTTGTATTTCTTTGGTGTTAGTTGTGATCGCTCCTCTTTCATTCATGATTTTATTTATTTGGGTCCTTTCTCTTTTCTTTTTGATAAGTCGGGCCAGGGGTTTATCAATTTTATTAATTCTTTCAAAGAACCAGCTCCTAGTTTCGTTGATTTGTTCTATTGTTTTTTTGGTTTCTATTTCATTGATTTCTGCTCTGATCTTTATGATTTCTCTCCTCCTGTTGGGCTTAGGGTTTCTTTCTTGTTCTTTCTCCAGCTCCTTTAGGTGTAGGGTTAGGTTGTGTACCTGAGACCTTTCTTGTTTCTTGAGAAAGGCTTGAACCGCTATATATTTTCCTCTCAGGACTGCCTTTGTTGTGTCCCACAGAGTTTGAACCGTTGTATTTTCATTATCATTTGTTTCCATGATTTTTTTCAATTCTTCTTTAATTTCCTGGTTGACCCATTCATTCTTTAGAAGGATGCTGTTTAGTCTCCATGTATTTGGGTTCTTTCCAAACTTCCTTTTGTGGTTGAGTTCTAGCTTTAGAGCATTGTGGTCTGAAAATATGCAGGGAATGATCCCAATCTTTTGATACCAGTTGAGTCCTGATTTAGGACCGAGGATGTGATCTATTCTGGAGAATGTTCCATGTGCACTAGAGAAGAATGTGTATTCTGTTGCTTTGGGATGAAATATTCTGAATATATCTGTGATGTCCATCTGGTCCAGTGTGTCGTTTAAGGCCTTTATTTCCTTGCTGATCTTTTGCTTGGATGATCTGTCCATTTCAGTGAGGGGAGTGTTAAAGTCCCCTACTATTATTGTATTATTGTTGATGTGTTTCTTTGATTTTGTTATTAATTGGTTTATATAGTTGGCTGCTCCCACGTTGGGGGCATAGATATTTAAAATTGTTAGATCTTCTTGTTGGACAGACCCTTTGAGTATGATATAGTGTCCTTCCTCATCTCTTATTATAGTCTTTGGCTTAAAATCTAATTGATCTGATATAAGGATTGCCACTCCTGCTTTCTTCTGATGTCCATTAGCATGGTAAATTCTTTTCCACCCCCTCACTTTAAATCTGGAGGTGTCTTAGGGCTTAAAGTGAGTTTCTTGGAGGCAACATATAGATGGGTTTTGTTTTTTTATCCATTCTGATACCCTGTGTCTTTTGACAGGGGCATTTAGCCCATTAACATTCAGGGTAACTATTGAGAGATATGAATTTAGTGCCATTGTATTGCCTATAAGGTGACTGTTACTGTATATGGTCTCTGTTCCTTTCTGATCTACCACTTGTAGGCTCTCTCTTTGCTTAGAGGACCCCTTTCAATATTTCCTGTAGAGCTGGTTTGGTATTTGCAAATTCTTTCAGTTTTTGTTTGTCCTGGAAGCTTTTAATCTCTCCTTCTATTTTCAATGATAGCCTAGCTGAATATAATATTCTTGGCTGCATGTTTTTCTTGTTTAGTGCTCTGAAAATATCATGCCAGCTCTTTCTGGCCTGCCAGGTCTCTGTGGATAAGTCAGCTGCCAATCTAATATTTTTACCATAGTATGTTACAGACTTCTTTTCCCGGGCTGCTTTCAGGATTTTCTCTTTGTCACTGAGACTTGTAAATTTTACTATTAGGTGACGGGGTGTGGGCCTATTCTTATTGATTTTGAGGGGCGTTCTCTGAACCTCCTGAATTTTGATGCTCGTTCCCTTTGCCATATTGGGGAAATTCTCCCCAATAATTCTCTCCAGTATACCTTCTGCTCCCCTCTCTCTTTCTTCTTCTTCTGGAATCCCAATTATTCTAATGTTGTTTCGTCTTATGGTGTCACTTATCTCTCGAATTCTCCCCTCGTGGTCCAGTAGCTGTTTGTCCCTCTTTTGCTCAGCTTCTTTATTCTCTGTCATTTGGTCTTCTATATCACTAATTCTTTCTTCTGCCTCATTGATCCTAGCAGTGAGAGCCTCCATTTTTGATTGCACCTCATTAATAGCTTTTTTGATTTCAACTTGGTTAGATTTTAGTTCTTTTATTTCTCCAGAAAGGGCTTTTATATCTCTCGAGAGGGTTTCTCTAATATCTTCCATGCCTTTTTCGAGCCCGGCTAGAACCTTGAGAATTGTCATTCTGAACTCTAGATCTGACATATTACCAATGTCTGTATTGATTAGGTCCCTAGCCTTCGGTACTGCCTCTTGTTCTTTGTTTTGTGTTGAATTTTTCCGTCTTGTCATTTTGTCCAGATAAGAGTATATGAAGGGGCAAGTAAAATACTAAAAGGGTGGCAACAACCTCAGGAAAAAATGCTTTAACCAAATTAGAAGAGATCCAAATCGTGAGGGGGGAGAAAGGGGATAAAAAGAGGTTCAAAAAGGAAGAAAGAAAAAAAAAGAAAAAAGAAAACAAAAAAAAAAGAAAAGAAAAGAATTAAAAAAAAAAAAAAAAAAAAAAAAGGAAAACACCTTTCAGAAAGTGGTTGTTTTTCTGTTTCCAGAATTGCTGTTCTTCTTCTCTTCGATCTGCCGATGGATTTTCAGGTGTTTGCAATCTTTAGATAAGCTATCTAGCTGATCTCCGGCTAGCTGAAGCAGTCTCAGCCTGCTACTTCTCCGCCATCTTGACTCCTCCCCCAAAAGAATACATTCTTACCATTTGCAACAACATGATGTATCTTGAGGAGAGTATTCTATGTGAAATATGTCAGACAGAGAAAGACAAAAACAGTATCATTTCACTTAAATGTGGAATCTAGAAAAACAAAAACAAAAACAAAACAAAACAAATAAACCAAACAAAAACTCATAGATAAGAGAACAGATTGGTGGTTATCAGAGGGGAAAAGCAGGCAGCATGAGTGAGAAGGGTAGGAGGAGTCAACTGTATGATGATGAATGACAGCTAGACTTATTACCATGATCAGTCTGTAGCATATATGAATATCAAATTATGTTGTACACCTGAAATTACTGTAATGTTACATATCAATATTTCCTGAATAATAAAAAAGAACATATGGAAATTCAGCATTATTAAATAGAATTAGCTGCTTTAAAAAGCCACTGTAGGGCACCTGGGTGGCTCAGTGGGTTAAAGCCTCTGCCTTTGGCTCAGGTCATGATCTCAGGGTCTTAGGATCAAGCCACACAATGGCTCTGCTCATCGGGGATCCTGCTTCCTCCTCTTTCTCTGCCTGCCTCTCTGTCTACTTGTGATCTCTGTCAAAGAAATAGATAAAAACTTAAAAAAGAAAAAGTTCATTTCTAAAATAAAAAGCCACTGTAAGGTAGTTAAAGCCTTCACCTTAATTCCATAATGGAATGGCTAAAAAAAAAAAGCTTATAATTGTATCTAGAATATGCATCTAAAATAATATAAATATTTAAAATTGGTTTATTTACCTTACTTAAACAGAATTAGGTTATTTTAATGATGCATTAATTTTTTGAATACTTCAAGGATGCTTTAAGCTACCTTTTGTTTGTGTATCTGTGTGAGTTTGTAGTTTTTGCCAAAACTTAATAGCACATTACACTGTGATTGTTTCATAGAACAATCACAGAGAGGTCATTTTTGCCAAAATATTTTAGGGTTTCATCAATTTTCCCAAGGACTTCTCTCAGTTCTTTGATATTCAAATCATTCTTTTTTTGAAGCACATATTCTATCATCATCCTTGCCAATATTATTCTTCAATTTTTAACCAGTCTAACTCTGCTACAACCTCATTTGTCAAAGCCTTTCTTTGCTTGTGAGTCAAGAAATTCTAACTTTACTTCATTGGCTTTATGAAATCATGCAGTTTTTGCAAGATTGCAATTTCACTTTGTATTATACTGTATGGCTTTGTCAGGTACATAACACATCCTAAAACCAAAAGGAAAATGACTGAAAAAGATGTTGCTCAGTGTATTGGGATAAAAATTTTTGGGAATCAGAAGGCAATTTGAGGTGGAAACCAGTTAAATTGGTAGTATTAGTAAATAATGTCATGTTATGACAAATTTTGTTCTGTAATAAAATTGTAAATAATGACTCCCTGGGTACTAAATAATTCCTGTATATCTGGAAACGTAAGTAGAATCATCAAAGTTTGATTTATCAGGTTTTTTTTTTTTTTTTGGATGATAAAATCACTAACGACATCTAAAAGACCTTCAACTGTGTCTTACAATGGCTAGTGTGGAAGGCACTTTTGCTTGTCATGGAAATTTTGAAGATGTCTGTGAAATCTAGTAGTTAAACATTTGTGCATTATATGTTTATATATAATATTTCTGGAGAATGGTCAACCATCCTTTATTTGAATACCAATCCTCAAGTGCTATTTATTACCCAAAGTATTAGGCCCTTTTATTTTTAATTTTTCACTGTTAGAAAATACACACTTTTTTTTCCCATTTTTGAAAGCGGACTGCCCTAAATACATTCCTTTGTTGATTCTAGTCAAGAATTCTGAACCAATGCAGACTAAGTCAAATTTCCATTTTATAAATCAATATTTTATATTTTATATATTGTATAAAAAGCTCACAATATGATACTCTTTAGGTGTAGTTTCTTCCAGGCTAAAATTTTCCACTTCCTGGTATCATTCCTCATGACATCTTTATGCCCTATTGTTACAAGGTCTGGATTCAATTTGGTTGTAGATGTCCATCTTAAAATGAGGTATCCAGAACTAATCAAGTCTGTTAAGAGACATCCCTCAAGGGTATAAAAGGCTTGGACCATTTTATGATGGTTCTCTCAGAGAATAAAACATTCTTATTTTCTAAAGTTCCTGCTTGTGCTGCAACTGACAAGGGGTGATCTATTACAACCCTCTCTTAAGGTGACTTATGCCTCATGTCATTTCTCTTACCTCAAATCCTACTTGAGAAAAAGGAGAGTGTCTTTTTTGAAATGACTACATCTTATCTCTACTGCCACACTCTGTCTCTTTTTAATCGGTTTATGTCTGTAAAGCACTGAGGTACATTACACATATGTATTATGCAAGTGTACCAATAAAAATTTTCCTAACAACATCTAGTCATGAAGTAATGCTTATGCTCCCTCTAATTTAATGATAGGAATTTAAATTTTTAAGATTTTATATGATTTATATACCCTAAAAAATTCCCCATTCCTAAAAGTGGATCATAGTTTTCTCATATTTCCTAATTAAAGTCTGATTTAAATATGTTTTCTGGAAAAGAACAAGAATGATAACACACATTCTCTTAATTTAAAAATTATTTGATTTTCTGGATTTTTATTTAAAAACTTACATAGACCACATAGAATAAGAAGAGTATAGAAGTGAGGCAGTTATAATTGCAAAAAATGTGAGCCCAGGACACCCAATATCAATAAGCAAACAGAGTACCTGAACTCACAGAATTTAGATTGTAAAGGGGGAGAGAATAAAAATTGTTTTAATTTGTAATAAATATTATAAAAATATAAAATATAAACAGAAATGGAAAAACAATCAAATAGTATATTGATTATTAACTTTTACTAGGATCCTCAAACATTATTTCACTAGGAAACACTCAGTTGAAATCTAAATAATGACAAATATCTAGTCCAAGATGCATATTCTAGAAATAAAGTGAGCGTTTGTATAACTATCTAATCTCAGCTTTTGAGAGATCATCAAATTTCTGTGTTGAAGAAATCTAACAAAATGAAACTCTAGACTCAGAAAAAAATGTTATTCAAGATTGAGAACAAACTAAAAATATATTTATGTGAAGTAAATGGGGAGGTTTACCACTCAAGGATACTGGAAAAATAATTACACCTATTCTTAGGAACAAGGTGAAATACTGAATATATAGACAGTGGCCAGACCATATATGAGAATGGAACTCCAACCCACGTATTCTACAGCAACCATTTCAGAAAACCAAATGACAATTTCTGGAGCATTTTGCCTAGAATGGTCAAGACCTGATCACCAGCTACCAGCTTGCCTATATTTTGCCTCTACTTCTAATAAAGTACAAAACAGATAAACTCACTTCTCCTTTGTCTTCTTCCATCTTCCACATGCCAACAATTTCCAAAGAAAGCACGCCTGAGGTCTTCCTCTTTTTTTTTTTCTTTTCATTATAATTTCTGCCTATTCCCTGCTTTGAGTGTCTGCCAAAGCAAATGGTGATAGTTGACTCACTTCCCATAGTAACCTCCGCTAAGTAGTCTCTGCTTATCTCAACTGTATGATTCTAGTTTATTTTCAGCAAAGAAATAAGAAATTTAACATAGGGACTTCTGGGTGGCTCAGTCGTTAAGCATCTGCCTTCGGCTCAGGTCATGATCCTAGGGTCCTGGCATCCAGCCCTACACTGTGTTCCCTGCTCAGTGGGAAGCTTGCTTTTCCCTCTCCCAATCCTCCTGCCTGTGTTCCCTCTGTCTTTGTGTCTCTCTCTGTCAAATAAATAAATAAAATCTTAAAAAAGAAAAAGAAAAAAGAAATTTAACACAGACATATCAAGGGATGAAAGAAGGAATAGTCAACAGGGACTGTTAAAGACATAGACAAAGTAAAATATGTGCTGTTAATAGAACAATCGAAATAATTATATTAACTAAGAGAATTTATAAAAAAAAGGCTGAACTAGAATTCAAGGTGGTAATATATTTAGCAATTTAAACATTTATATTCAAAAAAATTATTTTCACAGCTTATGAAACACTTGAATAAAAAGGAGTTGAAAGTAAAAAAAAAATTTTTTTTATTAATTTTTTATTTTTTATAAACATATGTTTTTATCCCCAGGGGTACAGGTCTGTGAATCACCAGGTTTACACACTTCACAGCACTCACCAAAGCACATACCCTCCCCAGTGTCCATAATCCCACCACCTTCTCCCAAACCCCCTCCCCCCAGCAACCCTCAGTTTGTTTTGTGAGATTAAGAGTCACTTATGGTTTGTCTCCCTCCCAATCCCATCTGCCCTATGACCCAGCAATTGCACTATTGGGTATTTACCATAAAGATACAAACGTAGTGATCCAAAGGGGCACGTGCCCCCGAATGTTTATAGCAGCAATGTCCACAACAGCCAAACTATGGAAAGAACCTAGATGTCCATCAACAGATGAATGGATCAAGAAGATGTGGTATATATACACAATGGAATACTATGCAGCCATCAAAAGAAATGAAATCTTGCCATTTGAGACAACATGGATGGAACTAGAGCGTATCATGCTTAGCGAAATAAGTCAAGCAGAGAAAGACAACTATCATATGATCTCCCTGATATGAGGAAGTGGTGATGCAACATGGGGGCTTAAGTGGGTAGGAGAAGAATAAATGAAAGTAAAAAAATTTAAACAATCCAATCAATAGCAGAAATGGGTACAGGTACAGATAGCGATTTAGCTGAATCATGGAAATATGTGAAAATGCGAAGAGCTGAGGTTGTAAGAGTCTTATTTGTTTTTGTTTTTCCTTCTCCTTTAAAGAATTGGATATTTCTGTTTGCACATTTATCACAATTGCTGTGGATGTTAGTACTCTTCCTTCTCACCATTGATGACCATGTCAGTTTATTTTTTGCAACTTTCATCCTTCATTTATAAGTAGATTTCATTTGGACTTGACAAGTACATGTGAGAGAGAACAGTTACTATAATGTCCATTATTATATAGATGAGAGTCCTAAGCTATATCTAATTTAAGCAAATCCTGTAAATGTTTAAGTAACACAAATTGTTATTAGTAGACTAGTTCCTAGTTCTCTGGTAGATCTTAATACACTATCTAGTATTATTTCCAGCATCAGTTGCTCCCAAGTTGACTGTCAATGAATCATATGCATTATTCTTGAAACAAAGAAGACTAAGAGCAAGAAATCTTCAGTATACTAGGAACTTAAAGAACAGTCTCCGTATTGAAACAAAGTGGCAGTTTAACATTATGATTCAATTAGAAAAATTCCGTATTGGCATTATGAAAGTCAGTAGAGACAGTGTTGCCAGTGACATCCACCAGCATGTTAATCAGACATGATCTGATTGTCCCAAGCACTTCTTGCCCCCGTTGAACTTGATCCTTTGCCCAAATGTTATTTAAAGAAAAGAATGCTGGTATAAGCACTACAAACCTTGCAAATTGCAAAGTGGATAATTCAATCTTGAGACAACCTCTCAAAGCAATATTCTTTCATAGACAGGTGATGGGACTATTTCCATAGTTTATGCATATTTTAAAGTAAAATTTTATTTTTTGAACTTACCAGCGTTCTTCTTACCACAAATATGCCTTTTACTTTGTTTTTAGCCTAAAAATATGTATTTTGCTACATATAATCTGTTTAATCTGTACCTATTTTATTGAAAGGTTTATCATACTTAAAATACTGTATTAGAAATAAATTAATTCCAAGTTAATTTTTAAAAAATACATCTTTGCCTTCAAAATTATTAAGTTTAAACTTTAAATTCAGTATTTCAGGCTATTGATGTTATTATTTTTCTTGAGATATTATTTACATACAATATTATGTAGTTTTAGGCGTACAACTAGTGATCTAGCATTTGTGTACATTGTGAAATAGTCACCACAATAAGTATAGTTGAAATCTGTCACCTTACAGTTAATACAATATTATTGACTATATTTTCTATGCTCTACATTATACATCATGACTTATTTGTTTTATAAATGGTTTGTAATTCTTAATCCCCTTCATGCATATTGCCACCCTCCACAACCCATTCCCCTCTGGCAATCATATCTGTTTTCTGTATCTATGAATGTAGATTTTATTTCATCTGTTTTGTTTTTTAGATTTCACATGTAGGTGAAATCATATGTATTTGTCTTTCTCTGACTAATTTCACATGGAACAATACCCCCAAAATCCATCCATGTTGTTGCAAAAGGCAAGATTTCACTCCTTTTTTATGGTTAAGTAGTATTCCATCTTCTTGTGCATGTCACATCTTTATCCATTTATCCATCAAAGGACACTTAGGCTATTTCCCTACCTTGGTTATTATAAATAATCTGCACTGAAAAAAAGGGCACCTATAGCTTTTCGAATAAGTGTTTTTTGTTTTTTTTTAAATACATACTCAATAGCGGAATTGCTGGCTTATATGGTAGCTCTATCTGTAATCTCCTGAGGAACATCCAAACTGTTTTCCATAGTGGCTGCACCAATTTATATTTCCACTAATAGTGTACATGGGCTCCCTTATCACCACATCCTCTCCAACACTTGTTTTTTGCCTTTTTGCAATAGTCATTCTGACCTATAAAAGGTAATATTGCTTTTTTTTTTTAAGATTCTGTTTATTTATTTGATAGACAGAGATCACAAGTAGGCAGAGAGGCAGGCAGAGAGAGAAGGGGGGAAGCAGGCTCCCTGCTGAGCAGAGAGCCCAATGCGGGGCTTGATTCCAGGACCCTGAGATCACAACCTGAGCCAAAGGCAGAGGCTGAGCCATCCAGTTGTGCCTTGCATTGTGGTTTAGATTTGCATTTTCCTAATGATTGGTGATATTGAGCATCTTTTTTCTGTGCCTGTTGACCATTTCTGTGTCTTCTTTGGAAAAATATTTATTAGGTCCTCTGGTATTTTTTACATTACATTTTTTGTTGTTGTTGAATTATATGCATTCTTTTTTTTTTAAGATTTTATTTATTTATCAGAGAGAGAGTGGGAGAGAGCGAGCACAGGCAGACAGAATGGCAGGCAGAGGCAGAGGGAGAAGCAGGCTCCCCGCTGAGCAAGGAGCCGCTTAACCAACTGAGCCACCCAGGCGTCCCGAATTATATGCATTCTTTACATATTTTAGATATGAACTCAGTTAAGGCTTCCATACAAATGCTTACGATTCTGGTGGATGGGTGCAGCCTCATAAGTAAGTTTCTCTTTCAAATTAAAACTGCTACCTACCAACCTGGAGAGGTTGTCTCTGAACTCTTCTTGTTCTTTCTTTTTGTACATGGATTTGTTTCCGTTTATACTGGAAAGCTCCTGAAGAGGTTGTAAATCAACAGCGGGACATATTAAACAGTAATGAAGAAGAGAAATTTAGACTTTACCTTTATGGATGTATGTTATGATTTCAAAAAAATCTAAAACATCATCATTTTTAACTACTTTAATAAGACTGCACTATTAAATAAATGTCAGCCATCTCACCCAGTGAACATGAGAAATAAATACATACTCACTTTTTGAGCATTCAGTTATTATATATTCATATATGAATGTAATATTTTTCTGAAGTGAATGGATATAAAATCCATATTTGCTTTCTGTTTTTGGAAATTTAATACTATATCAGATTCATGGATAACTATCCAGATATATAGTTCATTTCTTTGTATGAATTTCCAATTTTTTTATAAAACAAAGTATAGGGAAATATTTATAATTTCATTAGCTAGACAATGTACTTCATTCATTGTAGTGCAACATTATTTTATCCTTGGGATTCCAGAATTTATTGATCTATAGTTAAATGATCAGAAATATATATATATACATATATATATATACATATATATGAGTAACTGTCTTAATTTTTATGAACAGTATGGCATATAATATTAAATAGTATTAAGAATAAAATACATATGAAAGTTTTATACATACTAGTTTTCCATTGGTTATTAATCTTTCATACTCAATTTTATTATGTTTTACAAAAAATATTTTTAAAGCACAGAAGTTTGTAATCAAAAATTTTTACAAAAATTACAAATTATTTTTGTTCTAAGCTTTCCACCAAATGGGAGTTAGGTAAAAGAAGCGAAAGGAAAAGAATTTGTCCTTACTGTAGTATAGGTTTGGTAAAGATGTAGCTTAAAAATTATTTTAAACTTGTATTTGTGCCACATATACTTCTAAACCTCATATCAAACTCTGTGCTCTATGGAAATAATCTATGGGTTTGACTTTAACAGAGACAACTGTTTAGATGTAGTCACTGTTACCACTTACACTGCAGGTAAGTAAAGCAAAGAAAACTTTACATCTTAACTTTCTATATTAAGAAGGAATAAAATAGCGGTGCGGGGGTGGGGGGGGCGGTGCTTAGTTGGTTCAGTCTCTGCCTTTAGCTCAGGTCATGATCTCAGGGTCCTGGGATCAAGTCCAGCACTGGGCTTCCTGCCCAGCAAGAAGTCCGTTTCTCCCTCACCCTGCTCTTATGCTCTTTCTCTTTCCTCCTCTCAAATAAATAAAATCTTTTTTTTTTTTTAATTTTAAAGAAGGACTAAACAGCTAAGGTTACAATGATAAACAATTTGACTTTGCAATAAGCAGAACTTTTAAAATATGTCATAAACTGATGAGTTATAATTTGTCCTTTATACAACTTGACATTTAGAATATTAATATATTGATGAAGGTAATGTAAGTGACTTAATTGCTTCCGGAAATTTAAATCAGTCACTTGCTTTTTGTTAAAATTCCTGTTTAGGTAGAACAGTGGTCATTTTTAAATTTTTATTTATATTAATTTTTTTTTAAGATTTTGTTTTTAAGTAATCTCTATACCCAACAGCAGACTTGAATTTACAACCTCAAGATTGAGTCTCATGCTCTACTGACTGAGCCAGTTAGCATCTCTGTGGTCATTTTTTTTTTTAATTAAAAGAAATTTGGAAGCTGAGGGTTCATCATTTGTTGATAAAGCTTTCCCTTTAACTTTTGAAATTTTTAATTAGTCACAGCACCTCTTAAATTTATTAACCAATGTCTTTATTTTTTTTTGAAATAACATCTTTTCACTTTGCCTACTGTTTTTCTAATTGTTTACTTTAGATTTCTTCCACAATTAAGAAAAATATACTAATCCTATTAAAAAAGGTGGGAGAGTATTAACAGAACATAACAAAGAAACTTCAACACTTTTCATTTAATACCTATTGCCTTATTTAGATAAACTTGCAAAGCAGTTTGTGCTAAAGAACAAAAATTTCCTATAACTGTCTGAATTCTAATGTTTACTACATATGGGCAGATGTGACATTATTTCCTTGTGGTTTGGTCTTTACTTCTTCCTAGGTCAATCTTCAGCATTCCTTAGCTTATAACTACCTATCCTTACATTCTGGCTTCCTTGTCACATGGCATTCCCCTTGTGTATCTGTCTTCACAGAGTATTCTTGTTATAAGATACTAGTCATACTGTAGTAAGGAAATAGAAACTTACCTTAAGGAATTACATCAATCCTTTTCTAGAAAAGTCACATTCTAATGTAGTTCAGGTTAGGACTTTGACATACATTTTTTTTTTTTTTTTTGAGAGACAGAATTCAACCTATCAAAGACAGACAGAGCTCCCTTAAAGCAAATGAAGAATGGATCATGTCAGGTAGAAAGAAAATATTAATAAAAAGTTAAAACATTATAATATAAGCTTAGGTCATAATATATGGATGAGTTAGGCAGCAAAATTGCCTTAATGTGGAGCCTTAATACTGGATTCCTCCTCAAGAGAAACAGAATCCTCAAAAGCCTGAGAGTTGTAACGGTGGTGCTTGAGTCTTCGAAGGTAGAAGGCGGGCACTACAAACAATAAAGAAAGGAAAAATTCAGATCCTGTTCCACACAGTTTATGGTGGTGAAGGTTGAAAGGGGCACAGGGGGGAAAAATGCAGCTAACTGATGATAATAACCCCAAAATATGATAAGTGTCACCAAGAATGACTATAAAGATTAAAAAGCAGGATACCATAAGAGACTATGGACTCTGAAAAACAATCTGAGGGTTTTGAAGGGGCGGGGGGTGGGAGGTTGGGGGATCCAGGTGGTGGGTATTGGAGAGGGCACGGATTGCATGGAGCACTGGGTGTAGTGCAAAAATAATGAATACTGTTAATGCTGAAAAAATAAAAAAAATTTTAAAAAAGGCAGGATAGTAAGGATAGCATACTCTGTCACGTTGTCTCATTATTCAAGAAATTGAGCATACTCTGTGGACCCTGGCTTTTTAAACTGTTTGGTCACAGGCTACATTGTATTTCCTAGGAGTTTGCTTGAACCTCCTCATCTTCTAAGAAGACATCCTTGGGATACATATGTAACTTTAAATTTGAGAAGTAGGACTTTACTCCTTTGAGGTGGAGAAATAAGAATTCCAACCTCTAACCTGCTACAAATTTGTTGTTTTAACTGAATGTATGTTTCTGTCTTTGTGAAAAGGTCATGGGAACTGGTTATCTTTTGGATATTCAAATTTTGTAAGCCTACATATAACAAGTTTTCCTCCATTTTTCAACCTTATGCCGAAAAATAATTGTGCTGCCCAAAGTATTAATAAGATGTACTTCTCTGCTAACCGGAAGAAGATATTTTTCTTGGGGGGGTAAAAAAAAGTTGTGCTTTTTAATTTAGTTTAGTGTTAGGGAAATACTGAAGTTCAGATAACATTTTCACTGAACAGAATAGGTGAACCTCTGAAAAAGTATTACTTATTTGAATTATTGATGATTTATACTTTTTACCAAGAGTTATCCCACTGCCTATTGTTCCTAAAACAAGTGAGTTTCTAGATAGATACCTCAAGTTTAATCAGGCATTCAGTCATACAAGTAAGAAGATTTCATTTAAAGAGCTATTATGAATATTCTAGAATTCAGTAAGAAAAGCAAAGTTCAGACCTGAATTTAAGTCCAGACTCTCAGTTAAACAAGCAAACAAACAAACAAAAAAGTGGATCAATTAAGAAAGAATCCAAATGTTTATTGCGGATACAATATAACAAACATAGGCAGGAAAGTTTCTTTCCTTCTCTCTTTCTTTCTTTCTTTCTTTCATTTCTTTATTTCTTTCTTTTCTATCTCAGTCTGATTTTTTCATCTAATTACAAATAAAATAGTCTTCCTTAGAACCATATGAAAGATTTCATGTGCCATGACGTTGATTCTATTAGGAATGTAAGGCCCCCTCGTCAATTAATTAAGCAGACACAACATGTTCTATGTCCACAGCGTAGTGGCTTGCACCATGTTTATGTGAGAAGTCTGATCAGTTCTAATTTTGTAAGGTTTACCAATGATTGGACCTGAATAATCTGGACTTAAGTTAGAGACAAGGAATAACATTTAGGGTGATAAAGTTTCTAGTACTTATCTTCAGCAACCATGGAAAATTATTGGTTGGTGTGTTTATAAGCACATGAAAGCTGTCTTAAAATATTTATACATCAATTATGAAATAAATTCCATTTAGTTTAGCAAGTTAAGAAATGTTGCTCTTATACATAGAACTGGTCACTTCCCAGCATTAGAGTCAAGAAACAGACTAGAGAGAATGCTTGGTTCCACTATATATTTACTGAAATTATAATCTTAAAACTACTGAAGCAATCTGAATTACACGACACAGATTTCATAAACAGAATATCTTTAAATTTTTATTTCCTAGTCTCTTTCTCACAGTTCAGAAACATCTTTAGACACAGGATTTCCCACATCACTCATGTAGTTGGCCGACACCTACAACAAAAATACTGCTAAAAATGAGTAGGCGGAAGAAGTGTTATAAATATTATAGAACTTCAGCAATGCTACATGAGGAGAAAATGTATATATATATATATACACACACACACACACACACACACACACACACACACACATATATATATATATATATATATATATATATATATATAATCTCTTTCAGGTAGCACTGAAGTGAAAGGATATATCCTTTCACTTCAGTGCTACCTGAAAGATTTTTCCTACCTTACTCAGAAGATCTTTTTTCCATAACTCTTTTTGTTTCCTTCAAAACAACATTTCTCAAATTTTAAGCGGCTTACATATCACCTGGGACCTTGCTGAAATTGAGAACTAGATTTGATGGATCTGAGGTGAGCCCACTGTTCTGCATTTCTAACAAACCCCTAGGTGATGTCGATGCTGCTAATCCATGGGCCACACTTTGAACCCCAAAGCTCTAAGGGAGCCTCTCTCCCAAACTTGCAGTTCAAACAATTGACTGAAAGCTTTGTTCTGGAGATCTCACTAGAGAATAAAGTCAAAAGTCTGTTACATGGTCACTCCACATGGGATAAACAGATAGATGTGAAGCGTAAAGTGGGATATAGTGAGAAAAGAACATTTTTTTAATCAGACAACTCAAAATTGGCTGTAGTTTCCAACAAGGAACTCATGTGACATTGAAAAAAAAATAATTTAGGATTTTTAAGTTTCCTTTCATGTAAAATTGAGATTATCATCCTATCTAGAGGTTCCTCAAAAACGTTAAACCACTTCTGGTTATATATCCAAAAGAAATGAAAACAGAATCTCTATGGACATCTGCACAACTGTTTACTGCACCATTATTCTCAATAGTCAAGATATAGAAACTATCTGATCACTTCGACTAAAAGAGAAAAGGCAGCCATTTGTGACAACATGGATGGACACGGAGGGGGGGGCATTTTTTAAAGTGAGGTATATCAGACAGTCGAAGACAGATACTGCATGATCTCACTTACCTTTTTGGAATCCCAAAAAGCCGAATTTATAGAACCAGATAGTAGAATGATGGTTACCAGGGATTGGAGGGTGAGCAAACTTGGGAGGTGTTGGTGAAAGAAAAGAACATTGAAGTTCGATGATGAATAAGTTCTGGGCATCGAATGTCATTATAGTTAAACAGTACTTTATTATATACAGTACAGTTGGGATGACAGTAGATCTTGAATGTTCTCACCACAGAGAAGAAATGATAATTGTGCGATGTGAAGGTGGTGTCAGCAGATACGACAGGGTAATCCTATACCAGTACGTAAGTGTATCAAATCAACCCATTGATCCTATACCAGTATGTAAGTGTATCAAATCAACACATTGTGCACCTTATACTCACACGGTGTTATACGTCGATTATATCTCAATAAAAAATATAAAGTTCTAAGATCTAAATAGTATGATCTACATGAAAGTGCTTCTTAAATGATAAAGCACTATATAAGCAGACTCTAGCACTGTCTGCACCGAACCCTCTCCAGCCCTCCCCCACCCCACATCAGTGCCACAGTCTGTGTCCTTCCTTTTTTGAGCTGTGAAAACTGCTTAGGAAACTGTCACTCAGCAGCTGCAAAGACTGCCAGCACTAAACCAATTTGATAGAAGGATCCAAGAGGGGAGAGGACAGAAGATTTTCTTTCCTCTGCAGTTCTAGTTATAAAGCCTAGATATAAAAGGAGAGAATCATTGTGGTATGGCATATGAATTTTAAGATGCTTTCATTGGGTTCATTCATATTCTAGAGTGGTGCCCTCAAGAGTTTTTACCACCTTAGAAAGTAAAAAAAAAAAAAAAAAAAGAAATATATATATATATATATAGTCTTTCTTTTAAAAAAATATTAAAAGGAATATGTCATCTTTACAAAGATTGGTTATTATAGTCATTGATCATGTAACAACATAGATAAGATTCTGGACCTATTCGCAGCCAGCTACAAACCAACCAGAAACTTCACGTTTGATATATAGATGAAGTGAAATTGCTTTAAAAGTAATGCAGAATTTATTTGTGGTGCACAATTTATTAGTATGCATGAAGATGAATTAGAACCTGCAAGCTATATTAAATTTAATGCATGAGAAAGGGAAGTAATGAATTACTTGAAAATCATTTTAAAGCATCATTGCTAATGCAGCTGCTTAACTGCAGCAGTCCTAACTGCAGAGACAAATATTATTAAACCTGCCAGGGTCCCCAAACTGTGTTTTACACAATTCCTTAAAGAATATAAGCAAAGGCATTTGACTCTCAGCTTCATGTATAAATACAGCATGAAGGTATATATGCAAAAAAAAAAAAAAAAAAGGCGAAGAAGAAGAAAAAAGGAAAGGCTTTTAGTAACTCAAGACTCCCGTAACAGAATTCTTAAGCTAATGGTTAAAACAAAAGTTGCTTTTAATTTTCAGAGGGATGGAACATGGAATTTATTAACTTCATTTTTCTGAGGGATGAAAGAAAATGTAATAAATGAAGAGATGAGCCTGAAACGGCACTCACCCAGCTTTATTTAGCGTCAGTGCTCAGTTAGCTGACTTCACTATCTGGAACTGGAATATTGCACTGGCTAAGCCTTTTAGTGTGCACTAAATCCTAGCCGCATAAAAGTGAAGCTAAATAGTATTTACAGGTCTTTTTCATACAAAGTGCAAACCAGCATTCCATTTATAATCCTATAATAACACTTTGTAATCTGCATACCAATGCAGTGCAAATAACACATTTACTTTAGAAATGAGCATAATTAGATTATATAGATCATAGTTGAATTAGACGGAGTGACCTTTTGTTAGCATTCTCTGATAACTCAAGAAAATTTTACTACTTGGCTGCCTTTTCTCTTTTAATCTAAATGATCAGTTTTTGGCATGAGCCTTTAAAATCCTCAGAATCTTCACAGTTTGGTTTCTAGGAAGATTTTCTTTCCCCAGCAGGAGGGAGTTGTAGTGTTGAACATGGAGTTGGAGTAGATGCTATCTTACATACACTTGAGATAAGGAGGAGGAACATAAAGTACAAAATGAAGGGTGATATAAAAATGATTTATAATTGCATTTAGTATGGTTTTTATAATTACATTTTTAATTAACATTTTTGAGGATGTGCTTTACTTTTTATGCATAATTTAAATCAAATTGATATTATATATCACAGAGTTCCAGCCTAGTTTTCCCCTTAATAATATATCAGGAATTTTGCATCAGACGATTAAATGTCTTCCAGTCATTTATTCACTAAAATAGCTTTGTGTACCTACTATGGGTTTCATACATGATGATAAGTTATGATGACTGCAGGTTTGTTTCAAAGCATTTTCCTCCTGGAATGCAAATGACAACCAAAGATAAGGGACATACGGTGATGATAACCAAATCATTACTCACAAAATAAATCTCAGCTCCTTCTGATTAAGGAAATACAAGTATATTAAGAGCTGCTTATAACTTTAACATAGTTCTGCTCTCACTTCTGGGTCCTCCTGATAAGCACAAATCCACATAAGGGAGTCGTGCATTTCTGTTTGTACATGTAAGCCACTGACAGTGACTCTTGTCCCCTCCAGATCATGGAGGGTTAAATTCACAGCCTGCATTTATCCCTCCCTCCATCCTTCCACCAGGGAAATTTAAAAACTTCCCTGGTGTTTCTGGTGTTTTGAATAGAAAACAGGTAAAACAATACAAAGACAGATTGGGAGACTACCCTCAAGAAAATTGGGTTTTTCAGCTCTACTTCCACAAGGGAAAACTTGTTTCAAGGTTTTTGCACAGAAATCAATCTCATGAGAGTTATAGAACCTTACTTGGTTAGTCCATATTTACAGGATGGTAAGAAAGATCACAAGTCTCTAATAAATATGAGTATTTACTTAATAAAAAACAGCTGGAATATGGGCTTCTTTAGAGTTATAAATCACAAAATACATAATAGATACATAGCCAATAGATACATGAATAAACAAGACACAACATCCCCATAGTTAGCCTTCTGTCCTTTCCCTCACCCCTCCCCCCAGTTTGATCCGCATGTCCATTCAACCTTAAAGATACATTGTGAATTTCCCTTGACACCATCACAGCGGGAGCAACCCTAAAAGCTCTTATAAGCCTCTTTTAAGGGAATTCCCCCTTCCATTCTTGTAATGTTCAATTAATTCTCTCCACTTCACCCAGAGCAATGTTTTAAAAAAATAATGTCCTCTTTTTAACCATCCAATGCATTTCCATTGCCCTGATATGAAAATGCAATATTTAATCACAGTCATATACTCATATGTAACACGACTGTTTCCCATCTCTGCCAACAAAAGATTTCATCTCCTACAAACTACTCGTGTCTAGACATACTGGTCTCTTTTCTGTTCCCTGAGCACAAACTTTTCTTCTCCTCAAGGCCTTTGCATTATTTACACCCACTAGCTGAAAAGTCATTTCTTCTATAGAAAGTCTAGCTTTTGGGGTTCTTCAGATTTCAGCACCTCACAGAGGCTGTTTTGTACTTCCTTATTCAAAGTGGCTTTTCCCTGTTCAGTTTTTGTCCTATGATTCGGATTCTTGTTATTCCTTCATAACACTTGTCCCAGTCTCTAATAATCGTATCTATTGTCTTGCTTAGTCTGTTTCTTGCAGTAGTATAAGCATATGTGTAGGCTCCTTGATTTCCTAGCTCACCTTTTTATGTTTGTACCTGACATCTAGTAGCCAGGCAGCTGAGTAAATGTGTTTTACATGCTGGAGGCAAAGGGGAAGGAAGTCAGATCCAATCTGGGGTGCTTATGAATCCATTTGGCTTCTGCTTCAGATTATAATTAGATATACAGAGAAGGCACATTCTACAGAATGTGCTGATTTTCTATCTCATGGTTGTAATAAAATTGCAGAAAAAAATTGTGTGGTTGGTCAGTTTTTTTTTTTAATATTTAAAATTTTAAAATTTCACATGAATTATTTTGTCCCTACCATCTGCATTCCTTCACCCTTCTAATTCTTAGAGTCCTATTCTGGAACTATCCCTTTTTTTCAATCGTATTTATTGATTGTTACTTATCTCTAGTCCTATATCCTTCATCCTTATCTTTCTACATTGTTAACCTCAATGATTTTACCCATGCTTATGACTCCATTTATTATGTTTATATTGAGAACCACTTGTCCAATTTTGATCTTTTACATGCACAACCATAACCTAACACTAGAAATGTGGCATGATTTAGATAATTGACTTTTATCTCAGTCTTGCAAAGTTTAAAAAAAAATAACTTTTCTTTTTTAAATTTCTTTCTCTTTACAGATCTCCTGTTTCTTTTATTGGTATGCCTGAGACTAGAATTCTTAGGCTCATCTTTAAATGAATATTCTTTATTTTAATCTCTTTTTGCTTTGTTTGCTCTTAGTATTTCCTTCACAATCCTTCTTGGACTTATTCTGTATATTTCTTTTCCCATGGCCCTCACTTTAATCCCTTAAATAACTATAAATATTTTCTATCCAGCTCACTGGTTCCAGATTCCTTTCACTATCCGCCACTGCCAGATTATCATTTTAAAAGACATTTTTCATCATGTTTACTCCAACACAAGAGCCCAGAGTAGTTTACAGTAATCTATGTTAAAGTAACACACACACACACACACGCAAGCACACACATACAAACACCACTTTTTCTTACAAATCAAACTTCTAAAACATTTTAATAAGTTGTCTTTACTTTTTTTTTTTAAGATTTTACTTATTTATTTGACAGAGAGAGATCACAAGTAGGCAGAGAGGCAGGCAGAGAGAGAGAAGCAGGCTCCTCTCCGAGCAGAGAGCCTGATGCTGGGCTCGAACCCAGGACTCTGAGATCATAACCTGAGCCGAAAGCAGAGGTTTAACCCACTGAGCCACCCAAGGACCCTTGTCTTTACTTTTTAACTTACTATTTTACTTTCTTAGCAATGGTGAAACATATTCTCCTTCTTAGCTTTCAGCATGTTAGACCTCAACTTCAAATTCTAGAGCTAAAGTCCTGTATCACCATTCTTGGTGTACTCCATGATTAGCTTTTTCTTCTTTGATTTGAAACTCCCTTATATCTTGTATCATGAATATTATTACTTGACTATATATATCTATGTATATCTTTATATGTATTTGCCTTTTATATATTTGATCATGCTTATCAAGGAAAAACATTTTAAGTGTCCTCAGAAATTAAAGTTGAAATGTGGTTTATACTTCTAAATGGAGGTAGTAAAATAAAACTTAGTTAATTTTAATAGGAAATACTATTATGCAAGTAATACATGGACACACTACATTCAACAATTCTTACATATCTACACTGACATAAGCATCACTCCAAGTCAAAAGTGATAGAGATACTTTAAAAGCAATATTTATTCATTTTTTACATAAGGAGCTGTTTAAAACTTTTCCATGAATTAAAAACAGGATATAACGAATATGTTTTAAAATGTCTTTAAATTTTAGAATTCATCATCTTTATATATATTTAAAACTCCAAATAAATGTTTTCTAATTTTTCTTAGGAATATAACATAACAATTTTAATAGCTTTATATTGGTGGGAAAACAAAATATCAATAAATCTTACACTTCTACATTGAATTCATTTTATACCTAAGACTGTTAAAATGTCTTTAATTCTGCAATACAATTTTGAAATACTTCATTTTCATAAACCTGCTTAAGACAGCAGAGACAAATAGTTTATATAATGTTCATAGTTAGGAATGCTGCTTTCTCTTCATTTTGACACATCTAGGGCGTACAATTATTCACAAAGGTCACTTTCGAAAGAAGAAAAAGAACAATGACCAAAGGCAGCATTTAGGTTTCAAATAGACTATGACAATTTAATCAATGACAAACTCCCAATGTCAAGAACTATCTTATTTCTAGGTAGACAGAGAATGACATTTCATCAGAACTAAGTACAATTGCCCACATAAAAAACTAGCCAAAAAAATTACTATGAACACTGAGAGCAAGATTTAGAGAAAAAAGTGGGGGGAGATACCAGGTTATTTTAAGTTTAAATGTGAATACAACTTTCCTTACTGGTATTTTCAAAAATGTCTTATTCTGAATTAAATTATGCATATAATCTTAAAGACACATAAAATTCAAAGCTTGAGAAAATATAACTTAGCATCTTGCCTACCACAAAATTCACACTTTTCAAATTTATACTGCAATTAATTGACTGAGAAATTTAATATGTTAAGAATGTTTTTTCATCTGATTTTTCCCCCCAAGTCAAAGAGATGTCCTAAACCATGCATGGAATACATTTTAAATTGTTTTGAGATTTAGTTTAAGAATACCTTTCTAGAAATATTTTAGGATGCCAACCTTTATAATTGTTTTTCAAATAATATTACTCAACATTATCAATCAATAGCTCTAACCACTTCAACCTATGAATAGTATATCTAGTATAAAATTGGTATTAATATTTACCCAGGAGACTGCCATATTTGAAAAGATTTCAACTCTCTAAACTTGATTTATTTTCCTTAAAATAAATAAAGCAATAATTTAATAATGGGGCTTTGAGATGATTCAGTAATGCTTTGTATATAAGACCTAGCTATGTTTTAGACACAGATTTTGCAATAAATATTTTTAATGAGTTACTTATTATTCTGTGCTTATTTCCCATTCTGCAAAATTTGTATTCTCATTTCTATGAGATACCTATGGCTCTTTCAGCGAAATACTAAAACAGGAAGGCATTGTGATAAAATATTCACATAACTTTGTTCACACACTTGCAAAACAGTATTTTAGGAGAGAAGGAGAATAATACAATGAACCCGATTTCCAATGGAAATAATTAATCCAACCATCATGTGACAGCAGATGCATACTGGTGATAAGGATGGTATTTTTGAAATAGGTAGTATAGTATGAGAAACTAGAAAGTTACAGAATGAAAAGAGTTCTATTTTATATGTTTCTGCAAGCTGAAACTTCTGGATCAATTCGGCTAATCATTAAATTTTCATTTCATATTTGAAAAGAAAAGAGTATGTTATTGGTAATTGTGATTGGGAGAGCAGCATACTCACTCTCTCCAGACTAGATATGGATACATATCAAAGTCTACATAATTAAGAGGGGAGGTTGAGTTAACTGTGAAACTTATGGTTTATATAGCTGAGCTAGTTTCAACTGCAAATAGCTGCAAGAATTTCTGAGGAAAAAAGGCGTTAAGAAGGGAAGTTCTATATTTTTTACAAAAGGAAATATAACTCTTTGTTCACTGGGCATGGAAAAAAAGAAAAGGAGAATGAAAACAAGTTGAAGAAATAGATCAAGCACAATAATAATTAAATTTCCAGAGTCTGATATATGTTTACTTTGCAATTTTACTAATCTTCATCACTCCACATTTAACAAGGTCTTTTTTTTTTTCCCCACCCACTCACCTGACCACTATAAGTCTCTTCCAATTGATCTCCTCCTCCTGCTCTCTATCATCATTTAGTTGAAGTATCCTGAGATTGCCGAGTATGAAATTGGGAGTGACAACTTCACATTTTGCAAAAGGCTCTCAATAAGCTAATTTCCTCTAAATAAGCTTGAAACTCTACATACCTACAAATGTTTGTTTTGTGCACATATGTACAGAAAGGAAGATACCTGTTTAATATGATCAGCATAAAAAGTAAATATAAATAATTAAGGACATAGAGCAAATAGGTATTTATTTTTGTAATTTGTGGAATATATAGATAAGTGGCACATATTTTAGAAAAATTCTGCGAGCCAGTTATATTCACTAATATACTTTAACAAATAATTACTGTCGTTTACCTTACTTTGTGTTGTGTGTCTAGAGCTGTGGCTTTGTATGTGGGTACTATGAGGTAAAATCCATAAATTCTGTCTAAAGTCCCTTACCAAAAAGTCCCTTACAAATGTTGAGGTAGGTTTATTTCTAAACTTTTGATTAGAAATTAACTAAGACTAAATAGTTCTTCAATTTCTCTTTTATTCAATTCCATAACAAGATTTGCAAGATACTATATAACATTTTAAAGTCTAAGTCATTGGAGTCTTGAGCAAATGTTCCAATCTACTTAAACTGTAACCAATATCTACAGCATATGCTTTTCACCTGCCTAAGTCATCATACACACATTAACATCAGGCTATATTTAGATAATATAAAAAGGATTGCAAAAGTCTATTTGCGCCTGTATCTGTTGTAGTATCCCCACAATAAATCTGGGATTTCTCAATGATGCAAACATAAGGCACAAAATCTTCCATTATATACAACCACTCCATATCATTAAAATAATAGATTGCTGAAGTTTTTTTTTTCTTAATAATAATACAACAAACTAAATAATGTCATTAAAGCACAATATCCTTGGTCAGCTTTATGCACAAGCAGAATAGATAAACAGTGTTAATTCAGAAAAGTCCAAAGGAGGTTTTATTTTTGAGGTTAATCCTTTTATCTCTAGGCTTTGATCTCTATTAAAATTCAAAGACCCTGGGATAAGGGACACTTTATCAACTAGAAGTCATTAAGCATGAGTAAAAGGTCTCAAATATGAAAGGCAATGGAGACATGGGAATAAGGTATTGCTAGAAAGAATTTAAAAAAGAGAAAAGCATGGGAAAAAAAAAAACATTTATTTTTTCCTCAGGTCTTTAGATGAAATAAAAAAATATGAGCCTACTGACCTTTGAAACAGATAAATATGCTGGCCTCCAGAATTCTTGCCAGTGTGCTGAACTATGTACAACTGACCCATTTCAGAATTTCCCTATATATAACTAGTGAACACTATAACATTTCTTGATCCATCTTTAATCATATCCTGAGGTTCCTCTTTTCACCTTTGCCGATATTACACCAGAAATGCAAGATAATGATAATGGGGAAGCAAGGAGTAAGATTCCTATATATACACATGTAGAGTACATAATATGGCTTAGGAAATTTACCCAAAAATGTTAATTTAGGCACTGATTATAGAATAAATTGACTTCTAGACCCTGGGGATACAAAATTGGTTAATCCTTGGTAACTGGATTCCAATGACAGTTTTGAAGATTCTTTTATATTTTTTAAGTTTTTATTTATTTATTCATTTATTTGAGAGAGAAAGAGAGCATGACATGGGGAAGTGTGGTGGGGGACAGGGGTATGGGCAGAGAAAGAGGGAGAAGCAGACTCCTCACTGAGCAGGGAGCCTGATATGGGGCTAGATCCCAGGTCCTGGAGATCATGACCTGAGCCTAAGGCAGACACTTAACCAATTGAGCCACACTGGTACCCCAGTTCTGAGGACTCTAATACTAATATAAACACAGAGACTCTAGTCTGTTCATTTTATCCTACAAGGAGTCCTTCTATTGCCCTATAAATCATGTTATTTCCATTAGTAGATAAATGGTGATTATCTATATTTGGATATGTATAATTATTAAGTTATATGCTTCAAACCATATACATTGAATTTCAGTTGTGTGACAAAATACTGATTGCCATACAAGGTAAAATAATTCACTAAAGATAAATAAAAATTCAATCATTTCAGAATGTCTAATAAGTCTATTTTTAGCTTGTCTTTGATTTCCCTTTGTTCATTTGTTTTGTTTCTTAAATTCCACATATCGGTGAATTCATATGGTATTTGTCTTTCACAAATAACTGACATTTTTTAACAAAAGTAAAAAAAAGATTCATTTTTGTTTTTTAAAATTCCATTTATATACACTCATTTTAAATATTCCATTCATTTAAATATTTGAATATTCCTTATTCCACTTATTTTGGTATTAATATTCTCTTCTTTGAGTTTCTGAAATAGGTATACCTGATCATTAACTTTTATAACTATATTCTTTACTAAAACATTTGAAGCTATAAAATTTCTCTTAAGCACACCTTATTTACATCTCACAAATTTTGTTACTTTTCCACTGTCATTTAGTTTAAATATTTTTAAAAATTTCTTCTTAATTCTTTGAATCATGAATTTTTTATAATATATTTAAGATTTTAAATTAAATTTAAAAATTAGGGGCACTTGGGTGGCTCAGTGGGTTAAACCACTGCCTTCCGCTCAGGTCGTGATCCTGGAGTCCTAGGTTCCAGCTCCGCATCTGGCTCCCAGCTCTGTGGAGTGTCTGCTTCTCCCTCTGAACTTCTCCCTCTCATTCTCTCTCTCTCTCTCAAGTAAGTAAATAAAATCTTTAAAAAAAATTAAAAATTATTTAGGATCTTTAAATACATATTTTAAAAAATATTTTATTAATTTATTTATTTGAAAAAGAGAGAGAGCACACAAACTGGAGGAAAGGCAGAGGGAGAGGGACAAACACACTCACTGCTGAGCATGGATCCCAATGTGGGGCTCCATTCCAAGACCCTGAGATCATGACCTGAGCTGAAGTCTGATGCTTAACCAACTGAGCCACTCAGGCACCCTAGATATATAACTTTTATTGATTTCTAATTTAATTACATTCTGACCAAAGTGCACATTCGGCATTGTTTCAATCATTTGAAATTTACTGATACTTATTTTATGGTTCAGATTTTAGTGAATTTTTCATACAAATGTGAAAAGAAATATGCGTTCAACAGTTGTCACAGTGTTCTATAATTGTCATTTGGGTCAAACTGATTAATAGTATTGTTCTAATAATTGTTCTACCAATCATTGAGGAAAGGCTTGCAGAATTGCATAATATTCTTGTGAATTTTTCCTCTGGTTCTGTCTATTGTATTGTTCCAAAGTAGTCTGTTATTAAGTGGGTACACATTTAATATTGTTACAACTTGACAGAGTGACTCTTTTCCATCACGAAATATTGTTCTTTTATTTGGCCATGATTTATGTGTTGATGTTTCCTTTGTATGATATTAATGTAGTTGCATTAGCTTTCTAATGCTTAAAGGGCTTTCATGGCTCATTTTTCTGTTCTTTTACTTTCAGCCCATTGCTCTTAACATTTGAAATGTGGTTTTAAACAGCATATGATGCAGTACTTTTTATTCATTATCAATCTCTGCCTTTTAATTTTTTGTTTTGTCCACTTACATTTAAGGTGATTATTGAGATAGCTGAGTTAAAATCTACTTGCTTGTTATATGCTCTCACTGATCTGATTCTCTGTTCCTGATTCCCATCCTACTTTTGAGCAAATCAAGTTTTTTTTTTTTTTTTTTTTACTATCTTGCTTTACCTAGCCTATTGATTTCTTAGATTTATTTCTGTTCCAGATAATAGATCAAATACCTTTAAGTCATTAAGTTGTTTAGAATAATCTATATCCTGAACAATGTAAAAATCTTACTTCAGCTTAAGTTCACTTACTCCCGCCCCACTTTTCTGCTCTTGTTCCCGTATCTACTCTCTATAAAGCAATTGTCCCATGACAATTATTCTTAACAGTGTAAATATATACCTATTTATAAATAGGAATATTATGAAAACTCTGTTTATCGACATACTTATGTTTTCTTTGCCTTTTATTGTTTAACTTTTCATTTGTGTGTACAACTTTTCATACGAACAATCCCAAGGTGATCACATGGAGACGTTTATGGAAACAAATTCTAATGATAATCTTTGTGAGTGACAACCTTTAGTAATGTACCTTGCAACTCTTGTATGACCTTACATGGTATGATTGTAGTCTCTAAAAATTATTTAGCATGGCTTATAAATTTATAAATGTCTTCAACTTCTGCCTTATTTCTTCTCAGTGTTAAAATTCTTTTTTCCTATCTCAGAAAACATGTAGACTATTTCACAAATGAAGAAAAAGTTATATTTTTAAAAATGTTAACTGTTAACCCTAGAAACCATTATTAACAACAAAACTTTACTTCCAAAAGGTTTACTTAAAAAATAACTAAAATCTGTTCATATCCATAGTTAAGATAAGAATTGAATCATCCTTCCTTTGGATCATTCAATTTCAAACCATATAAATAGCTTGAAAATATGTATAAGTTCTTTGAAAATCCCAAATCTAATTAATGTGATCATTTTTAAACTTGAAAACATGTCCTATTGAAAAGTAATAACATGTTATTTAATATTTGTATAACATATATGGAAATGTTAAAAATTTTTGTATTAATATCTATGAATTATTTTGGTTGAGATTATTACTATTCATCTACCTTATATCAAAATTTTGACAAAGTAAGGTACTTATTTGGCATAAAAACCTCTCTTCCAACTATTACTTAGAGAGGAAAAAAAAAAGACTTTATGAGGTTTTCATATCCAAGTAATGTTTTAGATATATTAGTTATTTAAGCCACAAATACAAATAACCAATATGTCATTGCTTCTTCCTTTCATTTCTTTATAATATTTGCATTCTATATCTTGTGGATGAGGCATATGGTTATTTGTAGTTTGAAAATTATTAAGCCAGTATTTTAATCACCATAATACACAGATGGGTCCTATCATTAGAGTGATATTTTAGTCAGTATCTTTCAAATTTTCATTAACCTGAAGTACTTTATTTTAAATAAAATTGAAACTGTCAGTATTTATTTCTCCTTGCCTGTGTGTGTATATGGGGGGGCATAGGTGTGTATGTTTGTGTGTGTGTGTGTTCATACATATGTGTGTAATCTTAAGGATTCTACTACTGATATTATGTGCTAATGTGACCTGAAACTAGGTGTCAGATGTACTCTCCAGATATTTTCCTATAAGAGAAAGTTAAGTTGTTTTTCCAAAAAGTACATATCATATACTAAACCACACATAACATTACTTTTTCAAGGCAGATTTTGAAATGCTGGCTGTAGTTAACACCCACACTTACATGCAAAAGACATGGCAAAATAAGGCCTAACACCAAAAAGGTCTCCTAATTACATATGAAAATATATGATTTACCAGTATGAATATATTTGGTTTAGGTTATTTAGTGATTTTCAAATTAATGTTGCTCCACGTTAACAATAGTTCTCTGTATCAATGGGTTAAGAAATTCAGTGGAGTTACTTTAGCTATTGTTGGGAGAAAGCACTTACTAAGAATGCTTGAAATCATTACCATCATTTTTTTTTTTCTTTCTAGAATGAAGTCTTTTTTGAAAGAAAAAGTCTGACTAACTATATATTCCAGTTATTTTTCTCCATCGCTGCCTTGATCTGCAAATACTTTCTTATATCAGGAATTAAATGTTAAATATGCTTTTTCTTGCTGAAAGGAAAATAAAATGACTAAGCTAAATTTATTCTTTGTCATTTACAATAAGAAATTCAAAAAATTATCTCCAATTAGCATGTATTAGACTCCTCTAGACAATGCTAAAATCCAAAATTTGAACTAAACTAGGTATTATAATTCATAATCTAGTGTATCATGTTACTGATAATCATCAATAACTTTAACATTTATTATTTTTTGATAACTTGCTGTCCTGAAATAGTGAAGAAAATTTCTTTCTTTTGGAAATCTTCCAAAATTTAGACATAATTTTTAAAAACTTTAGTACCTTAAATATAGTGTCCAGTAGCTTGAAGTCAATAGTTTTAAGAACTGTAATGACAATATACATGATCCATAGGCTGTAACTCTTAAAGATATCTTCCTGAAAGTCCCAAATATATTAAATTTGTTACAGATCTATTTATGGCATACTTATGTAATTCATATAACATGGCGTATCCTAAAAGCACTTTATAATCTATACAATTTTATGGGGAAAAACATTAGTAATTTTCTCTTGATCTTGATGTGGCTACCGAAATATATGGATTTTGAACTTCATTCAAACTTCTCTTGGAAATCAGTAAAATGCAGTAACAACATAGTAATCTTTTATATACATCTCTAAATCATTCTTCTTAGGCATAGGTTCTTATCTTTCTAAGTTGTAAATGTATATAAATATCATAGTATTTTGTTTGTTAATAATAATCAAATTTCTTCATGAAAAATATGACCTACTCTGAAGAGTAGGCTACAGGGTAAAAAGATCAGAGTTGAGTTTTCATTTCTTTCTTTTAGTGATATGATGAAGAAGGAATTCAGAACAAGATCTATCTCATCCTCAACTGTGTTTAAGACCTTCAGTTGGAGATGTGGATATGGTTTCAGTTTTAGTTTGATTAAGATACTTGCTCACGGGGTGCCTGGGTGGCTCAGTGGGTTGAAGCCTCTGCCTTCAGCTCAAGTCGTGATCCCAGGGTTCTGGGATGGAGCCCCGCATTGGGCTCTCTGCTCAGCAGAGAGCCGGCTTCCTCCTCTCTCTGTGCCTGCCTCTCTGCCTACTGTGATCTCTCTCAAATAAATAAATAAAATCTTAAAAAAAAAATAAAAAGATATTTGCTCACAGCAAGGATTCTCAACGTGGCCATTTTGTTACCATTTGAGTTAGGACCATAACCAATTCCTAAAAGGGGCTGTTCCTCGCTGAAGTTGGGGAGGAGAGCAAAGCAATAAGAAATTCCTCCAACTCTACCCATCGTATCATACACTCTTCAGAGATTTAAAAAGGTGGAAACTCTCCTTGGAATGAAGTAATTTCTGGTCTCCCAATACTGCATGCAGATTGTTCAAAATTCAGTCCATGTTTACTCCATTATTACAATGAGCTACTACAGTACTTCTTTTTTGCTTTGATATTATTTACATAATTTTTTGATAATGAGGAAATACCTCATTGAACTGACTTTTAAAAAGTTGTTATGTCAATAAATAGCTAACTACTATGTGCTTATTACTGTTAGATTTTATAACACCCATAGGTTTTAATAGTATAAGTGTTCAAATTAGTTCAACAATAATAGTGAAAACAAAAAAAAAATCATAAATCTCATTCATACAAAAACAAACATTAAGCAAAAGCATATAATCTGGATGTTTACTTGTATGTGTATATATGTGTGTGGGCATGCTTGTGCGTGTTTATTTGTTTATCTAGCTCTAGAGTTTATACTTTAGATCAGTGTTGAAAGAACTTAAAATCCACATTTTTAAAATTTCTGTCTATCCCATGCATGAAAACAAGTGCTGGTGTATTAAGATTTATCTTTTAAAAAATCAACATTTTATAATATTTTTATAAACTTGCAGAAAAGAAGCATTTCATAAGCAAGACAAATGCCATATTGTACTTGATAAGATTCACAACTCAACACACTAAACTTAAAATTATATTCACTGAAATATACCACCACAGAAAAGTAATATGATATGCCTCAAAACAGAAGGATATGTTTTCAACAGGTATAGCATAACAAGATTCATATGAAAAATATAAATGACACCTAAAAACCAATAACATCAACAACCCAAGAGACCAATGGCTAAATATCATCCACAAACACTTCTCAATAAATAAAACCAAAATGGCACATAACTACATAAAAAAGTACTCAACCTCATTTTAGTAATCAGGGAAATTTAAGTTAAAATTATGAAGGGTAATTATCCACTGTTGAGGTTGTAAATCAATCAGATTTCTCATTAATTGTTAGTGGGATGTAAGTTGACCTCACAACTTTGAAAAACAATTTGGTATTATCATGTATGCACTTTATGACCTGAAATTCTGTTCTAAGTCACACACACACAAACATACACAATCTCCTATACATGTCACCAAGAAACATGAACATTAATGTCTACACCTGTACCATGAGTAATTTGGAAACAATCCAAATGCCCATCTGCAGTGGAATGACTACATAACTTGGGCACTTTTTATAACATGGAATATTATGCTGTTGTGAAAATGAATAAAATCACACATGTCAATATTGAAACATCTCAAAGTAAGAATATGAAGAAAAAAATCATGAAACAAGGCATATGCTACAAAATGAACTACATAAAATAGAAAAAAATATGAATATGTTGTAAAACCTCAAGAAAGCACATAAAGTGCCAAATAGTTTTCCTTCCTGGGGAATGTAGAGTGATACGGTTGTGGAAGAGCACACAGGAGCCTTTGTACTACCTGGTGATTTTCCATGTTCTGAGCTAGATAATGAGTAAATAGGTATTTATTTCTTTATCATTTTTTAAGCTTCACAAGTCTACTATACAGACTATTATATGTGATATTTATAGTAAAAATGTTAAATATAAATACGATGCAAGACGTTAGAGCAGTGACTGTAAAGTGCTGAGGTGAGACGTTCTGGTTTGGCCATCAGAGCAGAGACTTCATCACATTTAGATTTTGGGGAAACAGGAATATGAGTTGTGGCTTCAAAATAAAGGAAACAGAACAGATTAAGCTCTATGAAGAAGCAAAAATCAATTAGCACACAAAAGGAACCAGAAGTCTCACATAAGAGGAAAAACATTTTCCCGATGCTCTATGAGGGAAAAAAGCAAAGAAAATGGTTAGAATTTCATCTTTGGGTGGCACAGGGGCAGATGGGATTTTTTAAAAAGGTATTACTGTCTTACTTTTTATTTTCCACGGGAAGTAGAAGTTAATATTTTACTGAAGGCATAAATGAAGGCATAAATAAGGAATTGAAAGCATTAGAAATGTAAAATGACTGCAGGCAAGAAATGAAGAAGAAACAAATAATGGAAGGGGAATGGTGTGCCGACATTATTGAAGGTAAAGAGAAGGTTTATTATAAGTATATTATCATCAAGCTACACAAATGAGTGATATTCTTCACTAATGCTCAGAACCTGGGGTGCAGAAATGACAACTGTATGAAGAGATGAAGGATTGCTGTTTTCATACAGTTGATGGAGCCGAAGGTTTCAGGTCACCGAGAAGAAAATGAAGAAAATAAGGGACCTCTGGTTTCTGGACTGAAGAGGAAGGATCTAAACAGAGGAGCCACAGAAAAATTGGATGCCAGGGTCAGAAAACAGTGAGACTCAAACCTAGTTATGCCTGTAGCAAGGAAGGGAAAGACTAGTGTGAGTCTAAGATATTGAAGGAAGTTCTTTCAAGGATTAAGATACATATAAAGGGAAAGTCCAGGGCAGGGCCTTGAATCCAAGTGAAAGAGAGTATATCATTGCATTGCAGTTGAAATAGGAACATATGACAAATTGCATCACTTCCAGGATTAGAGACCATAGATTTGGAGAGGAAGCACTAGGAAAATGCTTTTGTCCTGTGACACTAAACCCTGAGATGCTTATACATATAAATTCACATTTAATCATCTCACTCAATCCATTAATTAAATCCATTGACACTTTGGCTAAAAGACTAGGGCTTGTGGTATCCCTCTTTCCTCCCACAAATTTCTCATGCTGCTTTTTAAAATTTTTATTCTGATTTTTAAATTTTTTTTACAGATGTTCTCTTTTATAGGATTTTTGTTAATATTTATTTTAACAAGGTGTGTGTGTGTGTGTGTGTGTGTGTGTGTGTGTGTCTAATCTTGATTCTTCATAAAAAGTGCTAGGGGGAAGAAATCCACAACTGATTGGCTACAAAGCTTGAAAGAAGTTGTTTATATGTCTAACTACAAAACAAACTTCTTGTATGATATGCAACAAGCCTCCTAATCGCTTTAGCCAACATACTTATTTATTCATTGGCAGAATAGTACTGTCTTTGCCTCCTTCATAAACTTGGAAAGAACAAAACAAGGTGGCACATGTCAGAGCAAAATGGAAATACAAGGTATTGTCAAGTGTATGGTTCTATAAGTAAACATTAAATCCTAACTAATACAAAGAAAATAAGGTGAAGAGACCTAAACTCAAAATGAGACTCTCTCCTGAGATGAATTTGAGTTAACATATTAACTTTGATCCATGCTGGGTATTCAGATTATTTAGAGATTTGGTTTATACAAAATCATTGTAGTGCTAGTATAGAATTGGTATAAATAATTGAATAAATTTATTTTTTCCACATATATATCTTCATTTCATTTGATAAAATGCCAAAATATCTTTATAACATTACCTATGTTTTCATAAAAAATATAGAGTTTTCCATGAATTGTAAGTTATCTTCTAATGAAAACAAATAAAACAGATTTGATTAAAATCTTCCTAAGAAAACTTATTACATGATGAAATGAACTACAGATGATAATGTTTTAATACAGCATGCATCATTAAATCTTTTTTTCTTCTTAAACAGAGATTAATATAGATGCATTATGAAAATATTTTATAAATTAAAGTTTATAAGCCTCAATAATTAAAGATTGAAGATGCAGGGTGCCTGGGTGGCTCAGTGGGTTAAGCCTCTGCCTTCGACTCAGGTCATAATCTCAGGGTGCTGGGATCGAGTCCTGCTTCGGGCTCTGTTCAGCAGGGAGCCTGCTTCCCCCTCTCTCTCTGCCTGCCTCTCTGCTTACTTGTGATCTCTCTATCTCTGTCAAATAAATAAATAAAATCTTTAAAAAGAAAAAGATTGAAAGATGCTACTTTCTACTTTCAGCAAATTTTCTATGAAATAACATTCAATAAGAGGCACCAAATACCCAAAGCAGTTTTATTTTAATTGTAATGTGTATATTCCCAATTAATATCACTTAACACATGTAAGATGTTCTTTTTATTGTCCTGTTTCTCTGTTCAAAATTAACAGGCCTGTATGAGTTTAAACACGATAGCATCCTGTTCCATCTCTATAGAATGAATTAGTTTCCTACATGTTCTGTACTTTTGTCTAAAATTTAAAATATCATGTAATTAGAGTTATCTAGTCATTTTACTTTAGAATTTAATTTATGAAATTTGGTACTTATAAAATACTTCTGTTACTCAGGTTTTTTAAATGTATAAAGTATATACGATATATAAAAGACATATATGATATGTATGAATATGTCATGTTATAATTAATGTATTTATATTATTTGAATAATAGTCTTATAAAGGGCATATATACTCTCACAGTGTTCGAAATATAGCTTACAGATTCTGTCATGTTTGCAAGACAACATTTTCCCATGTTGAAAATAATCACTATGACCAGCCAGCAAGAACTGCTTCTTTAAGAATATAAGAAAGATCCAAAATGCTTCTTTCATGTTTACATAAAAGTTTACATCAAAAATTTAAACTAGAAAGACCATATGATCCAGGAATCCCAATTTGTGGATATTTGGCCAAAAGAAATAAAATCAGGGTCTCTAAGAGATATGTGCACTCCCGTTTTCATTGTGGCATTATTCACAATAGCAAAGATGTGAAAACAACATAAATGCCCATTGGCAGATGAATGAATAAAGAATACAGTGTCTACATTTGACAGAATATTATTCAACCATAAAGGAGATACTGCCATTTACGACAACATGGATGAACTTTGCAAACGTTATGCCAAGAGAAAAGACCCAAGTACAGAAGGATAAATAGTGCATGATTCCACTTCTGTGAGTTATCTCAAAGAGTCAAACTCATAGAAGTGGAAAGTAGAAGGTTGCCCTCTGTGAAGAGGGGAAAATGAGGAGTTAGTATTTAAATGATATAAAGTTTCAGTTGTGCAAGCTGCATGAATTCTAGAGATCCACTGTAGGACATTGTGCTTATAGTTAATAATGCTGTGCTATATACTTAAAATTTTAAAGGTTAGATCTCCCATTACCTGTTCTTACCACCACCACCACAACAACAAAGGCACAATAAAATTTTTAAAAGTTGATCTTCTGAGATATGTCTAGGTTGCCTTGTTCAGGAAGATGGAGTATAAGACTTGCACATCCTAGTCCCGAATCTATTTCCTCAAAGGATAATGAGTATTTCAGTTTGATTTTCTCATTTTTTAAAATCATTTACCTGTCACCTGCTGCAGAGGGCACATAGTCACATGCAAGAAAATAATTACAGCCACAGCAACACTCTTTGGACAATGTGAAAGATCCTTTGTTATTTATCTGCATTGTTCCATAACAGTAGCAGAACAAATTTAAATAAAGTCAGAGCTGCAATTATTTATTGTTATCTTTTAGATTATTTTTTACCCGGATAACACAGAAGAATAAACATAATCAGTTCCAGCTGGAAACACTTCTACACTATGTCAAGGACAATAAGTTCACAAATTGACTTTACCTGCTATTCATGTGGTATATGAAAAGAATCAGGCAAAGGGGAATTTAATTAGTGTGTCTCATAGTAGGAATAAATAGAAAAAACGATAGACTGCTGATTGCATTGAAAATGAGTAGCATGCTTAGCTGTCAACAATTGAAAGAAGTGGTTTGTTAGCATTTCTTTGGTCACACACGTTTTGGTTTTATTAGATTATTTCATGTGGAGTCTAACTTACATGTGATTTTAAGTATAATGGTAAAATACAATTTTATTATACTTATAAATTAGAAAGTCATTATCAAAAACTATACAATGACAAGTATTTATACTAAAAAACTTAAATATTCTAACATTTATTGAAGACTTTTATAGATCCAAAACAAAAAGCAGAGGAAGATATAACACCAATATTTTTATATAGAGGCTCCCCCTCTTCAAAACTAGAATGACGAAGTAATAAATATCTCTCATTCAATGAAGCACATTGCCAAAGATATTTTACTATATACATGTAATTATCATTTGCTGTCTTAATAAAAAAAAAAGGGAAAGAACTGACAAAAGTGAAAATCAGGAACTTTATTACAAACTGATTTTGTGCTAGTAACTACCAGAGGTATAGTATTATGATAATTTTCATTGTGGAAAAATAAATTTGTTTATCGCCTTAGCATTCACATAGAGTAAACATAACCATATTAACAGGTCCTTAAAAAGAAGATAAAATAATCTGCACTACTTGATATTACACTATATTCCTGCTATTTAAAATTTAATCTAATCTCTGCTTTTACTCATGCCCCTTAGCTATTTTCTTCGAGTTAGTTAGACAGCCTAGTTCATGAGTCATGCAAAAATAGCTTAGTTTTCCGTTGGCTTTGCACCATATGAGGAACCCAAATAAAACATAAGCATGCCTCTATACATTTATTTTTCAAAAACTTACTGAGTTTCTAGTATATGTGATACTATTGAGAAATATGTAAAACAGTATATTTTCCTAAAAGAAATTAAAATTATAGGGGAAGTCACTAACATGGTGACATAGAATACTGTTGAGGTTTTCTCTTCCCATGGATATATCAAATATATGGCTATACATAGATTAGTTCCCTCTGAGACAAATACAGAAACTAGTTGACTGACTCCTACATGTTGGGGAACTTAGAAAATATCTACACTGAAAGTCAGGAAAGCCTGAAACACACTGGCCTTGAACTCCAACTCCAACTCCAACACAGCGCCTTAACAATTAGGTGGGAACTTCCTACTCTTGGCTTCACCCTGAGAGTGAAGGAACACTTGGACCACACATCTAGCACCCCACCTTTAATACTGCCAATTGAGAAATGGGCTCCTAAATCATCTAGCTCTGAGAACAAACGAGACTTTAGTATTTATAAGTCTCACAAGACTACAGCAAACAAAGACACAGTTACTAAATGGGTGTGGGAGCACTGTCCAGGGCTATTCCCCCTCAAGCACAGAGGCAGAAGACAGAAAGACCCATCTCCCAGGTTTTCCATGGATGGGATTTGACTGCATACAATTCAGATGCTGCCTGAGAGTCTAGCTTGTGATTAGCCCCCATCTAGGCACTGAATGGGGTAGTCTCTGGAGCCAGAAAGAGCCAGTGGGTCCTTCCCCCACCATGTGCTCTTCGCCTGCTTCAACAATAAAATCAAGTCTCCAGCTTCTCCCTGGAAGCAATTTGCCAATACAGCTAGCGCCCCAACTTTTGTAGCTGCCGCCCAAGAGATGTACCTCGAATCAACCTATCTGGGCTAGCCAATGGAGTTTTGCATTCATGACTCCCCCAGGAACATATTAAACAAAAAAAGCAGTTATCAAATGGGCACACAAACATCTGACAGCTAGTCTCTCCAGGGTCAATGCAGAGGGAGTGGGTTAGAATGTCCAGCTGCCAGTTTCTCCCAGAAAAGGGTTCATCTGCATCCTTTTACAGTTGCTGCCTCAAGATGTAGCTTCTGATCCACCTGTATATAGGAGCTTATTGGGATGATCCAGGAAGCCTGATAGAGCTGTGGACCCAAAAGATGTACAGATTCATAAATGGAGGCACAAACCTGAGTGCTGTATGGTAGGTTGGTTAACCTGTTCTATTAGTAAACCTGTTTGTTACTAGAATTTTAAGATAGTTCCTACATGGCACATGCTTTCATTTTGCATCTCTAGAAACTAGTGGAAATCCATAAATGATCTCTGCAAAACTACAGCACTGTGAATTTTGAATGGTTAGGTCATTACAAATTTCAATCAAGAGGATAGAAACCAATTAAAAGGTAGCTATGAAAACTATGAAGTTACAATAATTTTTCATTTAAAAAATAGGAAAAATAATTCAGAAACAAAACGTGATAGGTAATTAAGATTTCTGGTAACATTTTAAGAATCTGGCAAAGATTAGGAAGGAATGTTAATAGTAGATGCTAATGTTAAAACTAGCCATGCTGGACTGAAATTGAAGAAAGTTTTACTTATCTTGGATATTTGGAAAACTTTTTGACAGTAAGGTCAATCAAACTGTAGAAAAGTTTTACTAATGAGGTAGATATGGCAAAGTCACTAAATATCTTTAAATAAAGTTTAGCCGTATTAGTGGAAATGGTAGGAGAGCTCTTATTTGGACTAGACATTTTCTTCCAATCATTGCATTTGCTTTTAAACTTATCACCTAGAATTTTCGATAGGCTACCAGTCTCCAGATAACTGGTATTTTCAATGACCATCCTTAATCTTTCTGCCTACCTCAAAGCATCAGAAGCTCCTATTAAGAATGGTGAGAATCTTGAAGTCAAAGATTCAAAATCTTGGTTTACAATGAGCACAAATTTAACATGGTAAAACAGGCATACAAAGGGAACAAAAATAAAATTTAAACTAAATTATTTAATCTCCATAATCAAATTTCTCCATTTCTAAAATCTGATAGAAAGTATGACATAGCATATAGCTGTAACTCAAAACATGTCTTTAAAAAAATTGCTTTCTGAGAGAGAGATCGTTATTTGACTCATTTACTAGGATCAAGTTATAAATTTCTACACTATTTATGTAAAGCATAGCAGCTAGATGATCATGGATTATTGCTATATCAATGTGAAAATTTTTAAATTGTATGTTACATAATTTTTAAGCCATACATTAGAGGAAAAAACAATTAGACATTTTAATAATGCAAATAAGGAGAATTTCATTAGCTCAAAATGGGTCTTTCAAGGATATAAAGAAATTCACTAAAAGAGAGAAATAAGTAGAAAATAGTATGGTTTACCTAACCTGAAGTAAAGGAAAACTGGAAATTAGTCAATTATTCTGAGTAGTAATATACTTTAGGTATATAATTCAGAGATGAAAGCCCAGTTTCCTTCAATTATGTGGGCATGAAACAAGGTTATTTTTTTAACAGCACATCTTACAATATTTGAAGGCAAGAAGACATGATCCCCAGCCAAAATTTATTAAAATTAAATAATTTTGATTAATAACTTATTCAAGACCCTGGTGGTTGATTTATAGGCATAATAATTCCATTCCAGCTACAACTATTTACTTACTAAAGTAAATGTAAGCACTATGCTAGGCACCAGATGTATAAAGATGGAAAAATGCAAGAACCTCATAGAATTCAGTTGCAAGTTAGTTTTAAATTTCAGTCCTGAAGAAATTTTATCTACATTTATTTAAGTATTCTTTCAGAACCCATTTTTTCTTTACCATTTAATGTTTATTTTCAGATAAAAAATGTACAGTAATATTGACTGGAACATACACTGCATTTTTCATGGATTCCACACATACCCTTCAGGCAGCAATGTTGCACATGGGAACTACAGAATCCTCGTTTTTATATAGACCATGCAGAAAAATATTTATATATCTCCCAGTAATAACTATGTAGTCAGACACAGTTGAATACTTGCTGTACATTGTACTCCCTATAGCCCTAAGAGGGCCTCTTTATACAGAAAGGGTAACAGAAGCTAAGAGAGGTTTGCAACTTGCCCAGGGCTAAAATCGTGTAAATTGTCAGGGACAAGATTTCAACTCTTGGATGGCCTGACTCCTAAGATTGCTCTTAACTACTTCACTATACCCTGCTAGTCACGAATTAATTGACCCTCCAGGAAAGTTTCCAAAGCAAATATCCTCAATATGTGAAACTTTCCTAACACAATTATCTTCTGTGTGGGGTTGCTGTATCATTGGACACCTGCAAACATATACTGAAACATGCTGGATGGTTAGTTTGTATATTCTGCTAGGCATTGTGAAACAACTTTTTGAAAATTAGACACCATTGTGCATAATTGGTAAAAAATAGCATTGACAGGAATTTTTTTTCATGAGATTATCATTTAAAAAACGTATAACACTACTAAAATGTAAGGCAAGAAATCAGCCATGTTTATTCAATGAATACAGATGGACGGAGCTCTTGGATGGGGAGGACGGTTGCTCTTTACAGGAGCTGGTGCAATTTGGAATGCTGCTTCTTCACCTGGCTGCACAACACCTTTGCTGCTCTGATTGCTGCACACAAGGCCACTCTTTCCCCTGATATTATTTCCCAGTATTCTGTAGCCATGCTTCATTACTTGAAATTGTTCTTCAATGTGTCTGTAGCATGTTCCTTTAGCTTGCCCTATTTGAGATCTCCCCACTTGAACTCACCATACAACAGCTGGCCAGGTATCCCGCTGTCATCCATTTTTTTTACACTTGTGCAGTCCAGTGGAGCTGTATTGTAGCAACTGTAGCTTCACTGCTGTTGGATTGGCCGTATTCCCAGACTTTGTGTTAGTGAATATGTCCCCTCTCGTGATGCTAACTAAAATCAATGTTAAACATAATCACCAATATTCCGCTTGTTTTTTAATTACGGTATGTTAGTAAACATCTATATACCTTTATACTCTACATAATCTTCTTCATTAATCAAATTATTTAAATGTTGAGCTTTATATTGTATTCCTTTTACTGTGACTTAAGTAGAACCTCGTTAATACATTAGAAAACTGAACAAATGATGCATTTACCATCACCTTACAGGCCATCTGAAAGGTTACATCTTAATCGACAGTCTCTGGTGAATTATGCAGAAATGTTTGTGATGAGCAGTTGTGGAAAAAAAAATAACAAACTCAGACTACCCATAGAAAATATTAAGGTTGTGCTAGACAAGATACATGTAGAACCACAAATTGCTCATAAGGTTCCCATAAGATATGGAAAAATATTCAGAATATAAACATTTATTTTGGAAAGCTACCAGCAAGAAACCTGATACTAATAAAAAATATGAATCTAGTCACTAATATGTTAAAGATATTGGCTTATGTATTATTTTGTGCTCCAAATATAGAAAAATATCTAAAAATTGTTACTCTTTGAGCTACTTCCTTGCATAAATGATCTCACAGCTGACTTGGTATTCAGTTTCCATACACTTCCACATAAAATACTCATAAATTATAGGTAACATGAAATGGCCAAATACATAAAAGTGAACACATTAGCATTTCCATTCATATTCAGTATATGATGAAGCTTACTAGTTTTCTTATATGGAAAGACACCATAATAAAAACAGAATATGATTGAAATAGTGATGTTAGAAACTTTACAGAGTACACGAGTACTAAAGGAAGAAGTACTGCCAGGAAGAAAAAGTAACAAAGAAACACAGTATGGTTACAGATTAATTGATTATGAGAGTATTAGGCAGACCATATTGGTATGCAGTAAATCATTTAGGTATAGTGAATTATATAGCTTCTTTGACTAAAAGCTAATCCACATATATCATTAGTACCACATAATTTCAAGATTGGTTGTGTTAATAATTTTTATCTGAAAGATGGAAGGAAAAAAATAAAGGTTGACTTTGCATTTGGTAAAGGAGCAGCACTTTCAGACACCTAGATGGTATAAAACAAGAATTCTAGTTTACTGCTCTGTGCATGGTACCACAGCATCATTTTTTATTCCAGAATAAAGGCCTAGAGCTTTTACCCTTCTTGGACCCTCATCCAATTTTGCCATGTCATTATACTGTAATTCCAGTATAATACATGCCAATTTTTGATGCAGCTACCAAAATGATAAAACTATGCACATGCTGTGTATTTAAAATTAATGCTAACTAGAGTATAGGTTACATGTATATAACTGGTAAACACAATGTCCATAAAATCATAAATAGATTGCATAAAAATGTATTGCTATCTTTTGAAAATGTAAATTGCTGTGAACCTCTGTAAATTTTGTGAACTTCTGTAATGCACACCGTGGATCTATTTTCAGAGTTCAGCTTCTTCCCAATCCTTCTATCCCAACTTGCTTCAGGTTTCTGTGCCTAAGTACAAGATCCAAGGGCCTGAGACATTAGAAAACTGTTGTATTTCTTGGTGTACTATCTAATCTCAATGATTTACACAGACTTATTTTTGCAGCTGATCTTTGAAATTCCACCCATTTCACAATTGTTCCCTCCTCACCCAGACTGCAAAACATGTTAAGTTCAGTGGCTCTTGGCACAAGTCCATGGTACTCTTAGGTACAAGGAAAACACACAGGAGCTAAAGAAAACTCTGGAGGCCACCTCAGACATACCTGCGTAGACAATTCACAAAGATATTTCTACTCCTTGCCTATTACACTTGGATATTTGCTGGGGGGGAGGGGTGGCAGGGAGGAGGGGAGGCTGAAGGGCAGGCAGAGGACCCGACTCTCCATTGCCACATTATCTGGGTATTATAATACCATTCTTTCTTAGACTCAATTAGAGACAAGATTCTTAACATCTGGTTCAATCATTTTCTTTTTCTCCATCTAGAGCATCTTTATCTAGTTAAGTTTAGTCTTAACTCTTAATCTACTCCTCTAAATCTATAATTTATAAAATTTATGGTATTCCTTAAGTCCAACTTTCTAGACTTGGTTTTTAGAATGAACTATTTGGGGTAAGATAAAGGGGCACATGGTAATATGTGGAAAATGACCTAGGTTAATAACTCAAAATATTATTCTACCAGATACATTTTTAATGTAGCAAAATTATGACCAATATGTACTTATAGCTTGTTTAATAAGTACACTGGTATGTACAAGTTCTAAAATGTAAGTTGAACTTCATTATAATAAAATATCATAGTATTTTGAAGTGTGATATTTTAGGCCTGACAATATCTAATTGTAAAAATCCTCAAAGATTTCATTATTATCAGTAGAATATATGTGTAATTTAAGGAACAGTAAGACATTTACTACATGATATTCTGAAGAAGTTATTATTCTACACAATAGAAATATTTTCCATATACTGAAATAAATAGAGGAGAAAATATATAAAGTTTTTATTTGAAATCTTATATAAATAACCAAACTTTGTGTATAGGACCACATGGAAGTGGTTTAAATTAATTTTTCTTCAGGTTGCTGCCCTGTGTACCGAATCATGGAGTGATTTTTTTTTTCCCCCAAATTAAAAATCCTCAGGAGGAAAAAGTACTTTAAATGGGATTGCTGCTGGAACTCAAACTTCTTTTGAGTTCACCAGATGATGACAGTTTAAGAAACTCACAAAAAATGCATTGCTGTTGTAGACTGCTAAATGCAGCATCCCAGAGCGGAAATTTTATTCAGATCTCTATCAGGAGTTCAAAGATGTGGTGCAGCTCTAAGTAGGTCTCATGACTTTTCAAAATTAACTTCCTTTTTTGTGTCACTGGGATATTGTGAGAGAATAACTATTCTGGATGCTAGATGATCTGTATAATCAGTGAATAAATGTGCTCCACTGAGAACCTCAGAATGACCTAAGATGATCTCTTCTTCAGACTGGAAACTTTGAAGTTTTGGTTGGCTTTATTAAATCTTTGAAGATTTTTGTCTAATGAAAGAACATTGCTAATATGATAAATCTACAAGTTTCTATTTAAGAATCTTAATAGAATTTAAATAGGACTGGAAATTTTCCAAAGAAATAGTTCAAACATATATATTAGACATGGCAAAAAGAATTTTAAGATCTAAGAAATGCAACTTTAGAAGGTTACTCTTAGCAACACAGAAAAGTAACATTTAAAGTATCTTACCAAATTTGAACTTAAAAGATGAAGGAAATATGAGGGGTATGATGATTATTATGATTATGATTATGATTCCATCAGACAGCAGATAAAGGTAAGGGTCCATTTCAACACAATTTATTCAACTGTTGTGAACTTTGTCCATTTAGGTGTGAATTTAGCTTGTTTTGACAGCATGTGAACTAGATTTGGAAGAAATAATACTCTGAAAAGACCAGTGTGACTCTTCTTTGTATGGTTGAAAGTGACACTTACAATTGATTTACTTGCTAAATAGATGCTGACTTCATGACCCAGCATTTTATTCATGTCTGTGGAATGTGAAGCAAGAATATCACAGTTTCATTAATTATGCATGAATATCTAGAAGTATTTTTCTGAATTTGAATTTTTTAGGAAAACAATGCAAATCGTAAAGCTTTGTAGGATGATTTGTCCACATCTGCATAATTGAACAGATATTTGCGAAGTACAATTTACTTCTTCGGTTAGGGTATACAATTAAAAAGATGACTAAAGTGATATGCTCATCCTAAAGTAGCTTAGCCAAAGAAAAGATAAGAAAAAAAATCTTAGTTTTATGTTTTTACTAGCATGCACTGGTTCCTTTAAACATCCAAAGTAAAAGTATAAGGCCTTCTTTATTTGGGCCTTAAAATATTCATTAACAGCCTTTTTTTTTTTAATTTTTTATTTTTTATAAACATATGTTTTTATCCCCGGGGTACAGGTCTGTGAATCACCAGGTTTACACACTTCACAGCACTCACCAAAGCACATACCCTCCCCAATGTCCATAATCCCACTCCCTTCTCCCAAACCCCCTCCCCCCAGCAACCCTCAGTTTGTTTTGTGAGATTAAGAGCCTTTTTAAGAGAAAGCACTTATTACAAGTTTTCTAAGTAAAGTCACTATATCTTCCATGTGACTAAATATGGTCTCTCCATATGGTGAAGACAATTCACAATAGAAACAAAAGGAACTAAAAATTCTAAGATCAATGTCAAAGTAACCAAGTGTAGAAGAAACAAATAAGAGCCAGAAACTGCGTCATTGTATTTAAATGGTGAAAAAGAAAGAATGTAAAATATAATGTGATACCCACGTACTGGAAAATATTCACACAGATCCCTTATGGGTACATATCTTTGAGAACCTAAAAAATTGCCAAAAAAAAAAAGGAAGGAGGGAAGGAAAGAAGGCAGGCAGGCAGGATGGAGGGAATGAAGAAAGGAAAGGAGAGAAAAAGAAAGAGGGAAAGAAAAGAAAAAAGGAAAGATGGAAGAAAGATTGATTTTTTCTTCAACTAAATGTTCTCTTCCTCTGTTGTTCTTGTCCTTTATAACGGTCTTCAGAACTAAAGCCTTGTACTCTTACAAGCTTCTACTCCATCATTACTGCTGTCAGGACTTGACTCTCCTGCTGTAAAAATACTTCCCAAATCTCTGAGACTGTATGTTCATTTATTAGGAAGAAATAATAATAGTAGTAAGAATACCTACTCCCAAAAGAACGTGTGCTTTGTTCACACCTAGAGGTAGATAAGCCAAGCACTCTTGTTTTCATTTGAAATGTTAATAAATAAACTCCAGGGGGCGCCTGGGTGGCTCAGTGGGTTAAGCCGCTGCCTTCGGCTCAGGTCATGATCTCAGGGTCTTGGGATCGAGTCCCGCATCGGGCTCTCTGCTCAGCAGGGAGCCTGCTTCCCTCTCTCTCTCTGCCTGCCTCTCCATCTACTTGTGATTTCTCTCTGTCAAATAAATAAATAAAATCTTTAAAAAAAAAAACAAACAAAAAAAACTCCAGTAACACAGTTTGTTAAGTTTCTAGTTCCTAATTTATTTCCAGTTTCTTAGGTTCATCAAGATTTTTCCCATGAAATTACACAAAGAATCATCTAACAATGCAAAAGCCTCGGATTGGTCCTAATGCCATCCATATCCTGAGGCGATTCTGATCTAAAAACAGCAGCTATGTGTAATATCAGCACTTTTTACCCCCATTTCAGAACGAATAGTGTTAAATGTTTTCCTTGTTTTTTCTAATAAACTCCTATCTGGATCATTCCATTGTGCATCCATTATGACATGTATTTGAAACTGCAGTTCAGCATGGCTGGGGCAGGTTCTGAATACCCTCATAGACTTTTATTCACATAATTACCCTTGCCTTTTACTCCCTTGTAACCCCAACTCTCACTATGCCCTCTACCCCACTGTAACCCAATCCATCACCTCCTTTGTGCACTTGCCCCTCTCCCCACCATAGACCACATTTAGGCAATATCTTGTTTCCCCCTTCTATAGGATCGGCCACCATTTCATCACCTCAGTCTCACTTCCTTAGATTTGGATGTGTGTGTCTTGCGGGGAGGTGGGAGATTTACTCAGCACACTCCCACCTCCAAGACCAGTAATCTTTCCCTGAGCCCTGGCAGTACTTCGCCTCCCAATCTTTATCCTAGAGTCAGGACCCTGTTGTTCTTGTTTCTCTAGTATCTAATGGTTCAGGTGTTGTGCTTTGTTTTGTTTTGTTTTTCAGTTCAGCTTACAATAAATATTAACTTTTAACCTAATGAGCCAGTATAACAGTTCACACACATACTTAGATACAAGTTTTAGGAAATAATACTAACCCTGGTAAGTGTCAGCATTCTACATTTTATTCTATTTAATATTACCTTATTTTGAGCTATATTCTAGACTTTCCTCTTATTTCCTCTTTAAAAAAGACTGATCAAAGTAAAATAAAATGAATTTATAATTTGCTAACTGGATCATGGCCCACAACTTGATAAAACAATGCTGTATCTCACTAGTAATGTTCTACTTAGGAGAACATTTACCCAAAAGATAGTAGCCGCTGCTCACCAAACTGCCATAGTCTTTGGTCTCAAATTTAGGAACTGATCACCAAGGTTTTTTTTAATTAATTATTTTTATTAGCACATATGTATTACTTGCCCTGGGGGTACAGGTCTGTGAATTGTCAGGCTTACACTTTTCACAGAACTCACCATAGCACATACTCGCCCCAATGTCCATAAACCAGTGATCACCAAATTTTTAAACAAATTACCATACCTTCCAGCAGAGGTTAAAAACACATAATCTATTATTAATGTTTGGCCTCCAATTCATAGGAAAATTATGTGAATAAATCTTCTAGGTTCTGTTTTTTTTTTTTTTCTGAAATCTATTTGTGAGATACATGAGACCAGATAATTTGCTTTATTAATTGATATAGCCCTTTTGTCTAGATGGATTCTGGCATATAGAGAGCACTCAAATACTTGTTGAAAGAATCAATCAATGAATCAGTGAATGTTTGGCTTAGTAGATCCTTATTATTCTTGTATTCTCTCATTCGTACGCATCTGAAGAATACCCATTATATGTTAGTCACCGTGCCTGTTCCTCATTGCATTACACAATTACTTCAAGCCAAGTACTTATGCTTGACAACTCTCAAACTGGTAGAATATATCTTCAGTAAGTTTCTGAGTGTCAAAGGACATTAATAATAGATTAATATGTATCATTTGCTATACATGGAACTTTAGATATGACATGTATGTTAATTTTCTCCTTGTCTGTCACCAAATATTTAAAGAACACTTGGAATGTGTCAAGCATAGTTCTAGACCCAGGAGACAGAATTATAACCGAGAAAACTTCCCCCTCCTTCAAGAAGGTCACAGTTCAGTGAGACAGGGTAGAAATAGTGTATAAACAAGGGAATAAGGTAAAGTAAACAGCATTAAACACTATGAAGAAGTAAAACCTGGCAAGGAGATAGAAAATATTTGGGAGGAAGGGTTAGTTTAGAAAGAGGAGAGAGTCCTTCCTTAGTATAGCTTCTAAACTCTTCCAGAAGACATTGGGGAAACTATGAGGAAAAGGTAAAAAGTACCTCTCTCCTTTTTGAGTTCAGAAGGACACAATGCTTGTACTGTTCAAAGTTTGAAGTTTCATATTGCTGGCCTTTCATCCTCAAGGAAGAAAAAAATTCACACACACAAAAATTAAGGCAAGAAAGAAAAGAAACAGAACATTCTCTTTTTAAGCAACCAAGGTTAGTACAAAATATTTTGCTTCAAAGGAGGACAGAGTGTTAAATTGAACCCATGTTTAAAGGGAAATGATTGTTATGACATGCATTTCTCATATCAGAGCAATTTAGATAGGAAATCACCGGTAAGCAAACATTCTATATTATAACTGAAAAAATCCTGAAAGGATTATTGTTGTCTTTTTCACTGAACACATCAGCAAGAAAATTATTCAGCCCCAGGCAGAGGAAACAAATATCATCAAGTACAACAGTGTTGCTGTTTGGATCCTTCTCCTATCTTCAAGGACTGTCATGTTTTCAATACTCATTTCTTTGTATGTCACCTTTTAGTACAAGCCTTTATGTCTTGTACTCATTCAGTCTGTTCATTTCTTAATTGTTGCTATTGTGAACTTCTAGAGTTTTAAGCATATTAAGGACAACTATTTTCCCTGAAATAAAATTATGATGCAAAAAATACAAGTAAATACAATTTGAACACATCTGCAGTGAATTTGTATAAGTAGACTGTTAAATGTTCACACTTAAAAATTAGACTATATTCTTATTAAGTCAGATATAGACGCTTTTTAGTGTACCTAGGCTAGTGTTGTAAGTTATCTTTCAGTAAAAACAAACTAAATGGGAAAAAAAGGCAGTAAAATCATTCTTTTACAAACTCACTCTGAGAAGAAAAACAGAAACATAAGCCCTTAAGATCTGTTCCTGATTATTTGCTTCTCTACTTGTAAGATAGGGTTCCTGACCCTAAAGGTTCATTTTCCAAGCTCTCACAACAGCAGACCTCAGACTAGGGCCCTTAGAGGCCATGGTGGGAGACAGGGGAATGAGAGGAAGGAGGAAGCCAGCATTTCTTCCCGTGGCCAGGATTTTTATCACTGTGCCAGTGACACCTCCAGCAATGCCCACATGTCCAGCGTGGCTCTAATTCTCACTAGACAGACGGCCTGAATCTAGCTGTCACACATAAACCTCTTCCCTTAGCATAAGTAACATGGCCTCTTCCCTTTTTACCTCCAGCCAAAAAGAACTAATCGCTCCCCATCATTGCTGATATCTACATTTCATCATTGTCCCCATTTTGTTGCTCAGCTTCTCCATTACTGGTGTGACCAATTCTCTTTATTAGGTTCTCTCTGCTTTAAATGTGTTGGGTGGTTTCATTTTCTCATTACAACTTGAAGGAAAGCAATATGTGACCCGCTTCAAACATATGTGCATTGTTCAAGTGTTATAATGTGCATACCGAAATGCATAGTTGTTTCATGCATATGGTCATCAGTACATATCCCTGTATTCTTTTCCATTTTTAAATTTTATGTTGGACATTTATATAAATATTCTATAAATTGTTCCAACAAAATTATTTTATAATGCTCATCAATTTCTATGAGATAAAGGTTTTCTTATTCCTGCATGGGTAACACCAACTTGACAAATTTTCATGCATCTCTATTATTCCTCTCTCCAGAACACTTTCCCATTTAACCATCTTTCTTGACATTCTCTTCTTCCTGCCTCTTCCCATAACATTTTTCCTGGAGTTGCTATTTTTTCCAACAAAGTCAGCCTCCTATATTTGATTGGTCCAGAATAAACAAATGAAGGAAGAAGAGGGGGAAAGACACAATTACTTTTTCTAGGAGTTTTAGACTAAAGCTTTCTTCAATGTTTGGTTGGATTCTTCTATGTTTGGTTGGCTATGGTTTCTGCCTTACAAAGAGAAATAATGTACAATGAAGTAATGAACAAGTATTTAAAGAGAAGCAGAAATAAAAAAGCAGAAATTAAAAATAAGAAGCAGAAAGAAAGAAATCTTCAAAGAAAACAGAAGAAAGGTAGAATCTCAGATTCTCTTTGCAATTCTTTCAAAATCAATTTTCATTCTTGTTCTTTCCATTTTTTAATATAAGTAGACACATATATAGGTATAATATACATAAATGTATAAATTAATTTAAATAATTAATTAATTGGGGGAATAGTTAAATAATTGGGAGAATATACTCTAAGCCAATTTAACCATTTTTTTATTAAGCTGCGTTGAGTTCATTTTCTGTCACTTTGCAACCTACCATGTCCCAAGTAAGAAAATTTCATTTTATTATATTGTGTTGACATGTCATACTGTTACACCTGTTCCTTGGAACAAGGACACTTCTTGTGTTAGGGAAATGAGGCCTCATATAGAAGCCAAATTATCCTTATTGTCTCGAATCCATTTTTAAAGGCTTGAAATCGAGACTTCAACCAAAATTGAGAGTAAAAGTCACTGGTGGACTCGTAAAGTGGAAATTTGGCTTTTCTCACCCTTGACCATGAAGAAGACAAAATGCCTACCCATGCTGGGGGTGAATTTAAGATGCTATAGAATGGGAACACCTGGGCGGCTCAGTTGGTTAAGCAACTGCCTTCAGCTCAGGTCATGATCTTGGAGTCCTGAGATTGAGTCCCACATTAGGCTCCCTGCTCAGCAGGGAGTCTGCTTCTCCTTCTGACCCTCTCCCCTCTCATGTTCTCTCTCTCACTCTCATTCTCTTTCAAATAAATAAATAAAATCTTTAAAAAAAAAAAAAAAGAATCTATAGAACAGACAACAAGCTCGAAAGAAAAATTAAAAAATGTATCAGGAAAGTTGGACCCGTTGCTCTGTATAAATACATGTAGCTCTTTGAGATTTTATATATATATATATATGGCAAGGCAACACACAGAATAGGCTTAGTAACTGAGCGCTCTGAATAAGTTACCTGAGGAGAATACAAAAACCTGCAATGTGAAATTACGCATACTTTTCTATTCTATTTAAATATTCATTTCTTTCTTGTTCCTTTCTATACAACTGAAGTAGAGAGCTTCAAGGGCAAAATGCAATTCAACTGACTGAGGCAATGTGGCAGGTCACAATTGGCAACGGCCTTTGAAATGCCTATTTTGTTTTCTTACATATTTGTAAAGGTTACTTTAAAATCTAGGTATTCACAGAAGTCAACATGGAGAATTATTCTCACTGAGTTTCTTCTGGTTTTTTCTACCACTTAAAAAATGTTATATAGGGGCACCTGGGTGGCTCAGTGGGTTAAAGCCTCTGCCTTCGGCTCAGGTCACGATCCCAGAGTCCTGGGATGGAGCCCCGCATGGGGGGGGGGGTCTCTGCTCAGCAGGGAGTCTGCTTCCCCCCTTCTCTCTCTCTGCCTGCCTCTGCCTACTTGTCATCTCTATCTGTCAAATAAATAAATAAAATATTTTTAAAATGTTATATAATTACATATAAAATTATAATTACATATAAAATTATATAATTAATTACATATAAAATTACACATAAAATTACATATAAAATTATATAATTAACTTTTTTAACAGAATGGGACAGTTGATTTTGAAAACATGAGAATTCTCTGCCTTAGCAAGACAGAAGAAATCTATCCAAAGCCTCCCCCACCCTGTACTTTCCCTTTATGCAGATTTCTTATTCTTTCCTAAACATATACGCACATTCACTCACATAAAAAGTTCACTAACTAAGATGAAGATGTCTAAAAAGAATGAGTTTTAGCAAAATAATTAAGCGGATGGTTACATTTTATTTGTCTCATTTCTTTTTTTTCTCTTAAATCCTTCCAGGTCCATGTGTTCTTCCTTCCTCACTGGCTCATTGATTATTTTCCAATAAATCAAATAGATTAAGACAGGACAAAGATTTTCCTATTTCATTTATACTGATATTTTAAGAGAGATATTTGGAGAATGAAATTTTCAAGACTCATAAATAAATGTTTAGCAATGGAAACTCTACCCTTGATGATATGTTGAGACAGAGTTGGGCATGTGCTCAAATGGTTCACTGAGATAAATCCTTACTCCGCTGAATTGCTTGTCAAATGTTGCAAAAGTGTGGCTGAGGACTATTAAGTTTCTTGTTAGAATGTTAAGTTCGCTATACATAAATTAATTTATCTATTGCTTAGCTAACAATGAGAACATCTTATTCCTTGAAATACCAAGTTTATTCTCATTGGCTAGTAATCTTATCTAGGGATCATAGTGCTTAGGGTCAATTTCACTCAGTAGGACACAAAGTTATTTTAATATTTGGTGCTTGTTTAAATTTATTTTTGCTGACCTACAGAATTAAACAAGGTACTGTCTACTTCATAAAATAGTGATTAGATCTATGCCCAGATTATTCAGGGTTTTTTTTTTTATGGTATTAAAATTTAATTCAATTAAGGTAAGTCATGAGAGAACACTGGTAAAGTTTCCTTGGCAGGTTTCAAGAAAGTTTGCTTTTTTTAATTAAGTCAATTTAATCAACATAATAATGTTACACTGAATGGATAATGAATGTATCTAGTAATGATAAATAACAGATTTCACCCAAAAGTATAAATGACTGATGGTGGGAGTCTAATAGAGATGAGCTTCTCCAACATCAACCTTCACATTATTTCATATTTTTGGAAGTATTTTTTATTCTAGAGTTGTCCATTTCTTAAACTTATGCATAACTTACCTTTTAAAAATTGTGCAAAGGAAAGCATTATTGACTATACAAGGTGTACTATGGTGGTCAAGATGGCTGCACAGTGATCACTAAATCTTTCCATTCAAATGGAATGTATAAATCATTCTGACTTAGTACTACATGCAATGTGATTATATATTGAAAGCCTCTGAGTTATAGATGCTAGCATTTTGGATTATTCACTTTTGCCTCCCATCTGTACTCTGAGTATTAAGGATAAAAGGGATACTTTCCAGGAAAAGTGTCACTAGAAGTTCTTGTAGCATCTGTTCCATAGGGCATGTGATATTATACTCAGAATGATACACAGAATATGTCTAAAAGTAGAATAGAAAATTTGGTTAAAATAGAAATATTCAGAAGAGTGAAAGATAAAAATAAATGACAAAATATGCTATAAAAAAAGTTAGGGAGGTAGGTTTGCATCAAACCTCCAGAACAAACATTTAATGTGCCATTTTTCAGGATAAAGTTCCTTGTAATCTCAAGAGATGGTATCCAAAAATGAAAATAAAATTTCCAGGAGATAAAACTGAGTTTTGTTAAGATGAAAAGATAATGATACATTTAAGAAGCAGAAATAAATCATTGCTAATGAAATATTACACAGTAAAGGAATATGGATAGTCAAACCATTTACTAAATAAATCAAGGAAATCATAATTCTAAAATTTATTTTTAATTTTTAAAAAGACCTAACAAAGTTGGAAATGACAGTGTACAAAGTAAGTATAAGTAGGCATGTTATCAGACCAAAGTATACGTGGGTTATTTCCTTTGTATTCTATGATTCCTTGATTCTAAAAACACTGATAAATATATTTGCAGAGACAGTGTGTAGGGGTAAGAGATAAAAAATGGAGTAGAGTGTGGTGCTGGACTATGAAGTTGACAGTGATTGATTAATTGATTCAAGATTCTATTTATTTGAGAAAGAGCAAGAGAGAATGAGTGGGAGGAAGGGCAGAGGGAGAGGGGCAAGCAGACTCCCTGCTGAGCTAGGAGCCCAATGTAAAGCTCGATCCCAGGTTCCAGAGATGATGATCTGAGCTGAAGTCAGAGGCTTAACTGTCTGAGCCATTCTGGTGCCCTAAGAGTGATTTATTTATAGCTAAAAAAGAACTTCCCATAAGGAAATGCATTTTCAATGTGTAAGAAGGAGGGACAGCTATAACATCTGAAAAAATAACATGGGAAAATGTGCAGAGGCTTGAATTGTCCATCAAACTTAGAAACTGATGAGAAATTCACCACTTCCAACTACCCTTTCAAGTGTAGTGATTATCAGATGAAAGAGGGAAGAACCATCTTTGATAGAAAATAATCAAAGTCCAAAACACATTAGGAGATGGCAAGTGAGCACCTTGGTACGTTAAAGAACTTTGGGTGTCTTGAGTCAGACAAATTAATTTCTGAAGTACAGTAAGACTTACATTGATATCACTGAACTGCCATTAACGGTCTCTGAGGAACTATATTGAAAATAACACAGTTCTAAAAGCTGTCAGGCTGGCTAATTTGTGGAAAATGACAGACAGTTTAAGAATATTTTATTAAACAGATGTCTGTGAGAACTTAGAAAGATAAGAAGGGAAGAGGTCATGGATAAGAGCTGGAACAAAAGCACAAGAACAAACAAAGAACAAATCTCAACAAATACACTCATTTCCTCTTTTCTTTCTTTCTATGCATTTATCATAGCTAATTGGGGGAATGATACAGATTAGGGTTTTCCAATATTGGCATTGTCGATACATATCGACCTGATGATTTTTTGTTGTGGAGGATGCTATCTTATCTACTGCAGGATGTTTAGCAGTGTTCCTGGCCTCAATTCACCTGATGCTAGAAGAATTTTTTGCTCTGTCCTGCCTTCTCTGGGGGAATTGGCTGCCAGAAGAGACACCTCACCCCCAGTCATGGCCCATTTCTGCAGTCAACCTCTGTTTAGCAAAGGATCAATACAGAGTTTTACAATTCTAGGTTGTTTGTTACATGTAAGTAGCAACTGGAACATACCCATTGTTGCAAATATCTGCAATTTTACTTTCAGTTCATGAATATCTTGTAAGCTATGTATGACTTGCATGATTGAAATAATTCTCCTGGGTAAAATGTGTGCATCTCTCATGGACACTACTGAATGAGTTCATCTAAATGGAAGAACTTTGCTCTGAAAGTAGTGGTTGTGATGGTTGTGAAAGGGGTTGAGGTTTTGACTTTTTTGGTGAGGTTCAGGGTGTTTCCCGAATCACCGACAATGTTTGGGAGTTTTGAAAGTGTTATTTATTTGGCTTAAAGTCAAAAGTGTATTGCTAGCTAAAACAGACACACAAAGTGTCACAGTTTTTCCTTGGAAACATTTTCTGCGAAAAACTAAGTGACAGCTGATGTTAGGAATATACTTACAATCCCCTCAAAAGAAAAGCAGATAGTAGTTACTGGAACACCGATACTGTGAGGCACTCAAATAATGCACAGGCCCCAGCTGTCTCCCCTCTCCCTTTAACATCACAGCTTTACTAAACACTTTCCTTTAAATTTCAGAAGGCCCTCCAAGTCTTCAGAAGGCCAAGGATGTGCCTTCCGGTTGCGTTAATATGAAAATAAATCTCCAGCCCATGAATATTGAATCAAAATGACTTGCTCCTAGCCATTTTGTATTTCTCCAGAATGTTGGCTGTGTGGTTACTAGACTCACCCAGGCCACCGACCAGAATGTGATGATCTTTTTGGCTGCAACAAGTGAATCTCCCTCCCTGTGCGTCTTCCCTTGTCTTCCTTAGCACCTGTGTTTTGAAATGAGCTGAGGAGCGTGTGCTTTCTGAGATGAGCCACAGTTCAAGTAGTCCTTACTTTTAAGTTTTCCCATTGCCGCTCTTCCTGGCGACATTTATTTAAGAGCGTTCTTGATTCTTATTAAATCTGGCAGGTTCATCCCGAATGCCTGCAGTGCACCAGTTCCTTTTGGAAAGCTGCAAGCAGGCGAGAGTGACTGCTGCACAGAGAATCACATCCGTCTGGAGCTGCACTGAGCTTTTGACCTTGGCAGTTTTTCTTTAGCTACTTCAAGCATTTATTCAGAGTGGGCAGTGACTCATCGGCTCTGTCACCGCCGTGGTCATGTGGTATTAATTCTAAGCCCGTGGTGCTGCAGACTTTCTATCTTTAATCCTTATTTGTGTACCGTGAAGAGTTCAGACTTGAATACGCTTAACCTTCAGAATAAACTTATTTTGTGCTTTTAAACCTCGCTTGAAAATAAGGAAACTCTCTTTATGAGGTAGCCATTCTAATTGTAATGTTAATAGAATCATTTGCTGGACTAGCTTCTGTGTGGTCACTGAATGCTGGTATTTGAAAAGTCATTTACTAACTTTTCTTTCCATAAATAGAAAAATAAAATGCTCCTTTTTTTTTCATCTCTCCAGGTGCATTGCAGGAGAAATTTTATCTATGCACCCACATACAATATTAATTTCATACCCTACCAATATATGAAAGTAATGACATTGAAAATATATATATTAAATAACATACATGCATGCTTAAATCCATTTGTATCATTGGAATTATTTAAACTAGCCAAGATTTACAGGATAATAAGGTAATAAAATGTGAAAATTATCTACCTTGTGTATTGTCTATTCCACACACACATACACATATATATATATATATATATATACACATACACACAAAAACACACACATATATATGCATATATGTTTGTATACACACACACACACACACACACACACACACATCACAGGCATGAGGGCTTGTATATTGTACAATTTATTTTAATCCGGAAAACAAGAGTTTTGGAAAAATCTCCTATCCTTTCACTAATATGATCTAGGTTTGGAAAAAAAAAAAAAAAAGCCCTATTTTCATTGAGGCAAAAATACAAAGATAAACATTTAGTATTTAAAAACATAAGGCGGGTGCCTGGGTGGCTCAGTGGATTAAGTCTCTGCCTTCGGCTCAGGTCACGGTCTCAGGGTCCTGGGATCGAGCCCCACATAGGGCTCTCTGCTCAGCAGGAGCCGGTTTCCCCTTCTCTCTCTCTGCCTGCCTCTCTTCCTACTTGTGATTTCTGTCTGTCAAATAAATAAATAAAATCTTTAAAAATAAATAAATAAATAAAAATAAAGACTTAATGCTACTATGACTGATAAATACCACACATAGTTTATACAAAAATCTATTTTTCTGCAACTACCAAACACAAATTAACACAGAAAGAAAACTCGACATTTTATGTCATTCATGGTAGAAAAATAGACTTTATTCCCTACGGCAGAATGGCAAATCTTAAGTAGTATCAGAATTATAACTTCCCAAAGAGATGCCTCTCCAATTTTATCCTTGAAGTACAGATTTTAAAATGTTATCTTAAGTAAAATTAATCATTTTCCATAGTGAATTCACCATTTCATGTAAAGTGCATTTGATCATTTATTTCTTTTGAATAGCGAGTGAGTAAAATTATACACTTCCTGTCCCGCCTTCTCACATGGTTATATTTGGCAATACCTCTCTTTTATTGTTCTTCATCAATTGAATTAATGAACTGTGAAATCAGTTATTATTCTGTGCATATAAATTATAATTTCTAAAATCGATGCTTACTTTAACCCATACCAATCTGGGAATGTTTTTTTAATAAGTTTTTCCAAAAGAGTTAAGTAAACAATAACAACATAAAAAAAAAAAAAAAACAGCTGTTCTTGCATGAGCGAGTGTAAATCACTAGCTGCAAATGTGGTTTTAACACAGGCGTTGTACTGTATATAGCAAGCTACAAGTAAATGGTGTTGAAAGTCCTCTGTCAGGATGGATCTGTCCTCTGGGTCTCCACTGAACATAATTAGTTTCGCGTAAAATGACTGGTTTTCAAGTTTATTATATATGAATTTAATATACCAAATAGATAGAATACAAGAAATGATAAGTGGAAAAATTTCAAAAGATTTATATTTCTCTAGTGAGCCCCAAAATAGTCTATCCTGCATTCCTCCGGGTTGCTACAAGATGTGTATTACTCTGCCTTTCCCCACAAGTGAAGTGATTAACTGTTTTTTGAGGGACTTTTTACTCTTTCATTTTTTTCCTCTATGGATAAAAAAGAGAAACCCATAAAGAGGATACATGACTGAGTTTGTGAAATTAAAGTGTATGCAAAGATGACACCTCCCCCATACAAAATGCTTGAATTATACGAATCCCTGAATGATAACTTTGGAAAATTTGATAGGTGCCTTTCAGCTCAGTTCATCTAGTTTATTTGTTATTGGTAACAGGAAAGCGATGAGGAAATTCATTTGATAAATTTGCTTTGCTTGTTAAAGTTGTTCATGATCACAAATTGGTTTTAGGCAGCTTTTCTTTTTTTATAATGCATTAACAGGGACTTACTTCCACAGCATTTTATCTTTATTTTTTTTTCTCTTAGTATTGGACATGTATATTTTTCTTATACAGAAGTAGGGGTTTTTTTTTCTACCATATTTTCTTTCCATTAAGAGCTATACTTAATTAAACCAAGGCCTTCACAGCCAGAGGCAGCTCACTGTAGACTATATATTTGATGGATCAGAAAATATATAATATGCATGTTCTGATGCCATCTCTTTAGAAACCCATTCTCTGACCACTTGTTCTGACAGTTCCTCAGTTACTTCCTAGCGTATCTTCCCATCTCATTCTCTAAGGTTTGCTGTCCTTTGCCACATGTTCTTCATTTACCTTTTCTTCATCTTTAATCCCAGCTTTTTTTCCCCAGACAATGTCATTCCCGCACAATGAGTATTAGCGTTCTTGCCTAACTGGTTTATTTCTCAGTCCATAGGACCCAAGATTTTACCATTTAACTATAGGAATCAAGAATATCTCTTCGAAAATTCTCTAAATTTCAAAGACAAAAGAAAATAAATAATACACATTTTAAGCATCTATCATGAGAGGGGCGCAGTGGGTGGCTCAGTGGGTTAAGCCGCTGCCTTCGGCTCAGGTCATGATCTCAGGGTCCTGGGATCGAGTCCTGAATCGGGCTCTCTGCTCAGCAGGGAGCCTGCTTCCTCCTCTCTCTCTCTCTGCCTGCCTCTCTGCCTACTTGTGATCTCTCTGTCAAATAAATAAATAAAATCTTTAAAAAAAAAAAAGCATCTATCATGAGTTTAGCAATAAACTGAAAGCCCATGGGGTGTGTGTATGGGTGTTTGGGTCTGTGAGAACTGGATCTTAAAATGTTCTGCTGAGATATTTCCCAAAATGTAGTGCTGACACCATAATCCAAAAATTTCAATTTCGTATGCAAAAACCAGTTAGATTAAGGAGTGTGGAAATTGAGAGAAAGAGCAAAACAAACGGAGACAGGTATTGAAATCATGTAGACAACGTAGGAAGCATACATTAAGGTATAAAACACAGTTATATCTTTGACTCCTCTGTGCTCCTGTCTCTACTCAACATTCTGTGAACATGTTCTGTACATTTACAATTCCAAGTGCAGCATTTTATTTCTTCACCCCAAATGATTGCAGCCCCAATTTTTCTTCCAGAAAGATCACTTAGAGTGTTTAAGGTTTAGCTCATTTGCCATGGCTTCTCTAAGTGTTTTCTAATCCCACCAGACCATCACCCCAATGTGCAAGTGCTTCATTAGACTTTGGAAGATATTGTGTAATTCATAATCTGTTTTCCCTGCTGAATTTTAAAGTCCTTCATTATAAGTGCACACTTTATTGATCTTAGCAATCCCGTGCAGAAGAGGATACCATGTGTGTAATTTCCTAGACATAATGAAATGCAGTATACTGAGGTGGGAAGGGTGTGAGCTTGGAAACCCCAGGAGAAGGTTCTGTCTGCCAGAGGACTTTTCTTCACCCCTCCCAGTTAGAACATCACACACTAGCTCTGCGCCTCTGATAGGAGAGCGAATTTCCCCACGATTCCCTTTCCTGCTTATGAATTCAGAACTTTAATGCTCATTTCTTGAAGTTTTTGTAATAATTACATGCCATATGAATTAAGGCATTCCATATATTACAGTTATTACTGTTAATATTTTAATAATTGTTCTTTTTAACAGGAAACAATTTAGTTAGAATGTTGACAAATACAGTCCTAAGCAACTGGGAGATGTTTCCTTCTAACTTTGGTTCAGTGTGTTTATTTTCCATTGCTGTGTAACAAATTGCCACAAAATAGTGGCTTAAAATAACACCCTTTCCCTCCCAATCCCATCTTGTTTCATTGATTCTTCTCCAAACCATAAGTGACTCTTAATCTCACAAAACAAACTGAGGGTTGCTGGGGGGAGGGGGTTTGGGAGAAGGGGGTGGGATTATGGACATTGGGGAGGGTATGTGCTTTGGTGAGTGCTGTGAAGTGTGTAAACCTGGTGATTCACAGACCTGTACCCCTGGGGATAAAAATATATGTTTATAAAAAATAAAAAATTAATTATTAAAAAAAAAATAACACCCTTTCATGGTCTCACAGTTCTGTGGATCAGGAGTCCAGTCAAACATTAGCGGGGTGGGGGGTGGGGGGTTGTCCTGCGCTGGTTCCCATAAACCTGCATCAAATGTTAGCCAGAATCATGATCTAACCTGAGGCTCAGGGTCCTCTTCCAACCTTGCTGCTTGTTGAAAGAATTTCCCTCCTGGCTGCTGTGGAATTCATGGAGGCTCTTCTTAAGGCCAGCAGGAGAGTGTCTCCAAAGTTTAACCTTTTTTAAAAGCTTATCTGGTTATATCAGGCCCACCTAAGATAAGTGTGCTTTTAATTATCTCAAAGGCAACTAACTACTAATGTTACCATGGGTGCGACATTCCACCGTAACCACAGACTGAAGAGGCACTCAAGGGTGTGACATTATGGGGGATGTGCACACCCAGAAATGAGAATGTGAGGGGACCATCTTAGAATCTTGCCTACCACAGTTAAATTAGAAAATGCATATTTATAGTGATGTATTACAGCAATGTACTAGGGATAAGCAAATGGTTTCACAAACCTTGGAATATACCAAGTGAAGTATTGTGAAGATCCTAATGGAGTTCCTGTATGTGAACAGGTTGTACCTCAGACACTGAAAATCAGTTGCCTATGTAAAAAATAAGCATATTGGTACTACTTTTAAAAAATTCATAATTATCATTAAAACAAGTGGTAAACATGTGTCTTCAGGATAAAGATGAACTAATGTCTATATTTTAACTAATGAGGAAAGAGAATTCTGGTAAAAATTATAAGCATGCACACACACATGATATAGTAAGGAAAAGGTGTTCAATTTGGTAAGAGAGGATTTTGGTCTGAGTAATCTTTGGACAGCACAAGTAGGACAATCAATAAATGAATGTTTCAAGAGAGCTAAGGAGAGGGAGGAAGAGAGAGGAGAGAAGGAGATGGAGACAAAGAGAGAGGAGAATGGGGAAAAAAGCGTACCCCATTCTGTCCACTTCACTACAATAAAGGCAAAAAAAAAAAAAAGTGTTGAAAATGACCATCAAGAAAGTGACCTAAGGCTTCAATCAGTTCAGCATCTGACTCTTGATTTGGCCCGGGTCATGATCTCAGTCTCATGAGAACAAGTCCTACATCAAACTGCTCACTGGGTGTGGAACCTCCTTAAGATTCTCTCTCCCTCTCCCTCCCCCTCCTCTCTGCCCCTCCCCCCAGCATGTGCTCTTGCACTTCCTCAAAAAAAAAAAAAAAGAATGAACGTGACCTAAAAATCCAAACTTTATTTTTCTTAATTTTTAAAGGATTTATTTCTTTCCAAAGAGAGAGAGGGAGAGAAAGAGAGAGAGAGAGTGCACACAAGCAGGGGCAGGAGCAGAAGGAGGAGCAGAGGGAGAGGGAGAGGAAGAATCCCAAGGAGACTCCCCACTGACCTTGGTGAATCCTGCAACCCTGAGATCATGATCTGAGCTGAAACCAAGAGTCAGATGCTTAACTGACTGGGCCACTCATGCACCACTAAAACCAAAGTTTTAATATATGTTGAAAAAAGTCCATAGGAAATTATTCAGGAAACTATTCAGAAAGAAATTATACATTTAATTATAATTTATCACTAATTTATAAAACTCAAAAAATTTTTAAACCAAAAAGCTTATTATCATGGAACTATTTCAACTTTATTTTTATGCTTCAAAAACATCACACCTTGCCCAACTGCTGCCCACATATTCTAGAAGCCATCAAGAGATCTTTATTAACAAACAGACACATTTGTTTTGTGTCTCTTCTGTGGTATACAGGAATAGATTTAGGCCAAATTTTGCATTTCTTTTTGGATATCATTTTTCAGAAGAAAAGTTGAGGAACGATTTTTTTTTTTCTAATAAGATTTGAATTTCTAGTATACTTAATGTGTCCATTCCTTGCACATATTCCCTATAAAACTCTGAAGTGATGGTAATAAATTAAGACTATATATGCATATATTGGTATAATTCTACACTGAACAGCTAAGTTCACAAAGCATGGAGACTGGATTCTGCTGGGAAGGGTAATACAGGTATGTAAGCCTAAGACTTAAATGGGAATTTGATTTCGTATGCTTTTACTTAATAATAGGTAAGAAGGCCTTTTCTGAAATTTGCTGGCAGTTACAATATTTAAATGCATCCCCTAGGACATTAAAAGTCAAATTCAGAGTCTATTGAAGGACATGTCCCTGATATAGATCTAACTGTTAGAGAAAACCATATACATCTCTTCAGGGTACTTTAGACATTGACTTCTCTAAAAGGAGAAGATGGAACAACATTGTTATAGCTAAAGGTTTACTTTCTAATGAAATTTGACAGTTTTTATGTGCAGAGATACAAGAACAATTAAATCTTGCCCTAGATGGACACTGATTCCAAAAGAGTATTTGCAGAGAATGAATCAAATGACCATTTTATAAATAGTATTTATATACCCTGTATACCACTGAGCTCAAGAAAATTCTACTTTGTGGGGCACCAGGATGGCTCAGTTGGTTCAGTGTCCAACTCTTGGTTTTGGCTCAGGTCATGATCTCAGCGTCCGGGATTGAGCTCCACATCAGTTCTGTGTCACCGGGGAGTCTGCTTAAGGATTCTTTCTTCTGCTTTGGAGCCCTGAACTAGAAGTGAAGATCAAATGGGACCCCTAATGAATCTGGTGTCTTCCCTTCCTCAGCAGTATTTTGGGACACCTGTTATCAGACAACTAATGGTGAGAAAGAGAGAGAGAGAGAGAGAGATCTGTAATGAAGGCCCTAGACAGATTAAACACACAGTATGCTCATGGGATTTGGAAAGTAAGAGAAAGAAATGAATTTGAAAGCCCAAGAAGGCAAGGAATGAAGGTTTTTTTTTTTTTTTTTTTAATAGGTTTTCTTACTTCATAGAGGCATGTATGTAGCCCAAGAAAAAGAATGAATTCCTGACATTAAAGCATACAACCCGTCTTCTTTAGTAAAATTTAGTTTGAGGGACAAAGAGAAGGCTTTGCAAACAGGTCCAATCTGTTGTGCAAGACACCCTGCTGCTCGTTTGTATGACTCAGTAAGTACAGTGATGCTACAGGCATCCATATGAGAGAGAGAAGCTGTTTAAGGTCTCTGGAAAGCTCTAATTGGAGTGTCTCAGCACAGATGCTAGTGTGCCGTAGCAGAGCCACATCTTCGGCAGCAGAGAACTACCCTGTGTGTGAAAAATAACTCCTGTTACACACATGAATGCCTGACCAAAAAACAGCATGACTGCGCCATCAGAGTTGCTCAGCACTCACCCTGCTATTGTCAGGTTACCAAATCCCAAGGTCAAGTGTTTGCAGAGGCCATTCTTTGTGCAGTGGGAATGGTACCTTCTGGAACTGGCCCATACAGATCTGGAGCGTACAAGTAAGTTACATGACAAGCAGGTAGTCTGGATTCTGTTTCACCAATGTATTCCCCAGTTCCCACCCTGGTCTCACGGCTGACAGAAGTGCAGTTCACAGGTGGCTTGAAAGCTGAGGCCAGGTAGAATTGTAAAGCTGCTGCAGGACAGAACAATGAGGATTTTATTAGTTTCCTTGGGCTGTCATAACAATGTACCACAAGCTGGGTGGCATGAAGCAACAGAAATTTATTCTCTATCTATTCTCTCATAGCTCTGGAAGCTTGATGTCTGAACTCAAGGTGTCAGCAAGTTTACGTTTCCTCTGAAGGCTCTGGAGAAAAGCCCTTTCTTGCCTTTCCTAGCTCTTGATGGTTGCCAGAAATCTCTGGTGTTCTGGGTCTTACAACTGAATCATTCCAGTTTCTGCCTTGATTCTCACATGATGTTCTCCTTCTCTTGTTTGTATATCCAAATTTCCCTCTCCTTTGCATTATAAAGACACCAGTCACTCTCTTAGAGACTACCTTAATCTGTTAGGACCTCATCTTTACTTGGTTATATTCACACAAACACTATTTCCAAAAAAGGTTATATTCACAGGTACTGGGGGCAAGGACTTTAACACAACATTTAGGGGAACACAATTAAATATACAACAAGGAGTGGCAGTAAAGGGCAGTGACAAAAAAAAAATCCTCATTGTAGGCAGAACTGGGAGGGGTGTACTTGGTTAGTCACTTGGCATGAAGTAACACCTGACGTGAGATCAGGACACCCATTGTCTGGGAAGTGACAATCATTTGGCAGTTCATGATGAGCACGAAATGAGTTCAAGGTCAAAGTAGTTGAAGAAATCAGTGCACAGGTAGACTTATGGGAGTCAAGTTTTTTGTGTCTCGAATTAATGACCATTAACTTTGATATACCACAAAGAACACAAAAACCAGGTAAACAAGATGAGCCAACCAGCAGACATCAGCCAGATTATGTCTTTAACCACCCAAGTGTTTGTGGAAGAAGTCATGAGTATAATGTTTGTGGTAGCAGGGATGGAAATTATGTGTGGGCCCAGTGATTTGAACTTCTTCTCAAAAAGCAGATATACCTTCAATGTATGCTTGGAAGTCTATGATTTTCATAGCAGAGACCAATGCTGAGCCTATGAAATGGTCGCATCCTACCAGGAAACAAGTCTAGTCATTCTGTGGCAAAGTGATTACATCAGGCAATTTCATCCTGGAGAGTAGCATTTCATTCTAATAGGACTGAGTCTTTCTTTAGTACAAGTTTGCCTTTCCTGCCCATAGTTTTTGCTAGCACCAACATCCAAGAATTATAACATGTGGACACATGTCTAAAAGATCCATTTTACAGAGAAGGTAATGTTTCAATGAGCACGTGAATATGAGATCCACTGATTTAACCTAATGTAGAATGACCTGGCATTATGGAATAATAGGATGTCTTAACAAAGGATCTGATATAACATTTCTCACGGTTGAGATGTTGTCTGCCAGGATACAGTGTAAGCATTCAACTGAGTTCTTGAAATATGGAGCTTGTTTTCAATAGCTTATATTCAATAACACATGGGGCAAGTATTGGGTAGGGCTGGCCTCTCTCACCATCACAGCCAGTCACCAATTAGAAATTTATATTGCCTTTCCCAAAATCTTAGCTTTTGCTGAACTAGATGTTCTCGTTCCTGAGAGTAGAAGTTTGGGGATGTTTATAGTCGAGAGCATGGGGGCGCTGTGTTCTCGGACACTTACTGGAGGCAGGGAGGAATGTTTAACTCAGTAGATCCACTTGGGCCCCTCTTGTATTTCCAAGTCCTGCACTATGATAAAAGGACAACTTCAGGAATCACAGTTATGACCAAAGTCTCAAGGCTTATACTTCTCAGAAATGAAGGTCTGTGTCAACCCATCGGGCAAGCATCCAAGACCAGATGAAATGTTGCCAGAAGGGGAGGCAGAGCCAAAATTGGTGGCAGAGAAGGGAAGTGAGAAATATCACTAACAGCATTAGGGACAGTTTCAGTAAAGAGAACTGTAGCTTATTATCCCTTGCATATTAAATCCTTTGGAGATACCTTGAAGACTCAGGAGCATAGTGGACTTCACATGACACACATGTAGATGGAGTATAGGCTGGACTTTTCTTCTGTCTGTGACTAAAGTCCCAGACTCACATCTTCTAGGCTTCTCCTATGATTTCTACCAAGATAGAAGCAAAAACACTCACAGCATGGGCACCTCAGAAGTTTAGGCATAAAAACTCTGAAGCAGCAGTCTTTGATCAATTCCCATGAGAGTTGATGGACAAATGCTTTGATTAGACAATCCTGGAAGGCATTTCATATGCTTCCCAGAAGCATCTGTTGCCTGTAGCAATGCAATCAATAATGCACCCTTATATTGGTTTTCCTCTCTCTCTGTTTCACTTTCTCTGATTCTTCCCTCCTACTCTATGGCTCACTTCTCAAACTATCTGCACACAAGTATTATCTCAAGTCTAATTTTGAGAACACCCAAGCTAACACAGGGGACTGGCGTTTTGTTTGTTTGGTTTGGTTTTGGTTTTTTTGCTCCTCATTTTGGTATTGTTTAGGTCATTACAGCAAAGATGCATTCATTTATAACATCTGATTTTAAGATGTGACAAACAGTAAAAGCTAAATGTGCCCCATAGCATAGATTATGAATACATAGACTGACATTCTTTTGTTATTCTTTGCCGTTTTTTTCTCATTACAACATCACTATCAATTAATAAGACCAAATTGTATAGTACATGTTTTATTTTGAAATCCTCAAGAACAAGGATTGATAAATTATCCGTTATAATACAGTGTATAGTCACTTAAAACACCTCTACCCACTATTGAAAATTATTTCAAAGCTTGATCTGCTTTATTTCAGGAAAAGAGACAGCCAGAAGAATCTGGGAAAGTGGCATTCTTAGGAGGTATTCTGAAGTAACTCAAGAGAACATGAACTCACACACACACACACACACACACACACACACCCCACATAGGGAGAGAGAACATGAAGTCTATCCTGCTTGTTACCCATAAAGATATCCATCCATCCATCTATCCGTCCATCCATCCATCCATTATTTCATTCAACTCACTAATATTTTGATCTCTGCTATTTTCCAGGCAGTCTTCTAGATGCAAAGACTTCAACAGTGAAGAAGATAGAGTACTCTACCTTCTTGGAACTTATACTCTACTTGGCAAACAAAATGAAGTAGCAAGCCCACAATTATCATGTAGTAATGCATAAAATAAATAAAAAAATAGAATAAAATGATGAGGAAGGTAAAGGAATAAAGGGGTATAAGAATGACATTTAGACATGGGAACAGAAAAAGGTATCTTGAGAAGGAGACACTGCAACAGAGTCCTGAAGGAATGAGGGAATGGGCCATCAATTATCTGGAGACAAGTTTTCAAGACAGAAGGAATAACAGGGAAAAGGATCTAACGTAGGAACATACAGGGCACATAGCGGAGAGTGTAGAGGATGCTGTAGAGTACACAGGGGAGAGAGGTAACCAGGGGCAGATCATGTAGGAGCTTGTAGGTATGACCTTTAAGGTTTTTTTTTTTTTCCATAGTGTGATGGAAGGACACTGGAGTGCTTTGAACAGGGGCATAATAGGATTTGGAAAAGTTTTAAATGGCTCTCTTTGGCTGCTCTGTGGAAAATACATTTTTAATGAACCAAGTAAAGTTGTATTTTAAAAGAAAATCCAAAATCCTGCAAAGAAAATGGGAAACTTGAGGATAAATTAAAATGACTACATTAACTTGTTGGAAATGTTCACGGACCTAGAGTCATTTTGTTAGTTTAGACACATAAATATTTATTATATGTAAAACGATTTAATATGCTTTTGGATATTTCCTTCTGTTGCTCTTTCTCCCCATCCACATTAGCCCTCCACTGTGATCTTTTTACCTTTTAACAGGAAGACAGGCAGAAAATTAAAAAGAACAAAAATCTGCCCCAAAGAAGCTATTTACTTCTGCTTAAAGAGAGGCCCTGACGCATTACTGAGCAGCTGTAGAAACTGAGAAGTCCAGGTACAAAATCAGCTCAGTGTAAACAGATGGCCCTGGAGGTGGCTCACGTCCCACAGACAGTGAGGTACTGAAACTCCTGAGGGGGAATCGTGAAATGGAACGTTAAGTTTTGCAAAGATGTTGATTCATGTTGGTATCTGTGAAGGCATAATACTTAGCACAATGAAGCACAGAGTTAATACCTAATAATTACTGAATGAACTGAAAAATTAAAATAAAAGAAGAGACATCTCAGAATCTCTCCTTGAGCTTCTGTTTTACCGGAGAGAGGGCACAGATTATGCCATTTATCTTTGCTCCAGAAAGACCAGCATGGCACTTAACAGGTCACTGATGGGCATATGCTCTTGGCAGTGCAAGGTGGAGTCTGAGATCCTAGTGAAGCTGGGAATTCATTCCAGTTTGAAGAGCCAATGATCATGGAGGGACGCCCAGATTAGAGGATTTACTGAGACGACGGTGCCATGGACAGTTGCTTGTGGATAAAACATTCAGCATTTTTCTCTCATGTTCGGGGAAAACTTGACACAGAAAGAAGATCAAAATCTTGATCTTAACCCTAAGCAGGTAGTGTCTGAATGGACACTTCAGACTTCTCTTAACCATCAAAGGAAAACAAAGTTATAAAACACTTTATAAAACAATTTGAAGTTCACTTTAACTCTAGGGTAACATGAATTAGGTTTTAGGCCACTCTTCTCTCTTCTTTCTACTCTCTCTCTCTCTCTCTCTCTCTGAATATCTGGGATTGTTGTCTGCTAAGATATGAATAACTATGGTAATCTGCTACAACAGAATGTTTTTGAGAAAATGTTGTGATTGTCTGTTTCTAAAAGCTTCACAGACAGAATGCAGAAGGCAGGGATAATGCTGAGCTTCAAACCTCAGGGATTGCTTTGGTTAATTGCAAAGTTTATTTTTTTTCTCTTTATATGATGCTGTGTCATCTAGGGGTTCCCAGCCCACTCGCACGGGTTCTGTTTCTTTGTTCCTCATGTCTTCTGAACAGCTGTGAAATGTTGCAACCTGGCGTGCTGAGACCACAAGTCACATTTGCAGCACGTGTTACCACATTGCCATCATCATTTCACATTTTTAAAGGATATCAGCTGAAAATGAGTGGTCAACTTTAAAAAGGCATTACAAAACACATTTAGATCGATGGAGAAAGAGATAAATGCATACAACCTCCTATCTATGCAGCCTATATTTCATATAAAAAATAAAAACAGCTAATTAGAACCAGAATTATTCATTGATTCAAAAATCCTGAAGTGGTTATATAACAGGCACTCTATTTTTATATATCATTATACATTTCAAAGGGAAAACATCATTGCTATTTTCAGGAAACCAGCCTAAGGTTTAGAATGTATATTGTATACCTATGCCCTTGATTTTTTTTTTTCCTTAATTGAGGAGATTTGGGAAATCGGCTCTCATGAAATTCAATTACCATTTCTTAATGTGCCAGGATTTCTAGAGAATATGATTATAGTAAATCCACAGGGATTATCCCACTGGCCAATGGAAGGTATGTTCAGAGGAGGAACATGCCACCCAATTTGCCCTCGGAAACAACTTATCTACCAAAGGTGGTCTTTATGGTAAGCCCACAAGCAATTACATGATCCCACCTCATCCCAAGAATGGCATTGGTTTTCCAACTCTGCACTTCCACCCTATGAAATCACAGCCAAGGAGAGAGAGAAGTGGGTAAAAATGGCAGCTTGAAACTGTGTGTACCAGCAGGTGTCTAGTCTCAGCCTCTGTGTTCTAATATATTTGAGTTTCCTAAGCAACTATGCTCCCTAGGAAACTGGTTAAACTGCTTCTATAGAAACTATTAACTGAGAAATCCCTCCTTCAAACCAGCTTTATGGAGAGAGTACAGGAAAATAATGGGAGGATATTTTCTGCTTCCTCAGTTCTTGAGATTTTCTTGTGGAGTACTTCAGAACTATACTGGATAAATGTGAGCCCATATTTCCCTAGGTTTTCATTACTTTTCTACTTATTTCATTGCATATAATGCAGAGGAAAGCTGTTGTTTCTTCACCTGATAGTTCTGGTGGACTAGGAAAATTCCCCAGTTCGCTTTAGAGACTAATTTGACCTTTTCCTCTCCTAAACAATGGCACGTAAATTAAAATGCTGTAAGTTTGGACTCAAGAGAAGATTGCATTAACCTGTCTCATAATGAATTATGTCCTACTCTTCCTGAATTGAGTCACCTTTGTACATTATCACGGGAAACAACAGGTACTTTTTTAATATAATAAAAATGAACATGTTTACTTAAGTACAGACATACTTGTGATTTCTATTTTTATTCACATTTTTAAGAACGTTAAATTTTATCATTAATTTGATCTATTCAGCCCATCTTTAGATGTCCTGTATATTGCCCTTTTTTTGTTAACTCTAAGACAAGGTAAGTTAAGCAGTCTAAGAGTAAAAATTATCTAGGGCCAAAATATTTGAGAACTAGCAAGAAGAAGAAGAGTCATACAAAATAAATCTTTATATATGGAAATCCTTGATTGACATCATGGTGCTTACAAAGTAAAAAGCAAAAAGGTAAAAAAATGCACTTGTTTTGAGATCCGTTTTATCCATTTTAGTATCAGGCCCATAAGGGCATGTATATAGTTCTCATTCATAATTCCTTACTCGGATAAGATAATCATAAATGTCCAGTCAGTAGATCTTTCCAAAAATGTGCAAGAACAGAGTGAATTGTAGATACCAAAAAAATCTAGAAAAACTGAATCAGCTCATTTATACACTATGAAAAGATATCTGTTGCTTTTCTCCATATCATACTAAATACACAAATATTAGATGAAAGAATATAAAAATCACCTAAATTCTCATCTCCTTAAATTAAACATCATTCAGGGACTATAATTGTGTCTATCTCTTTATGCAGACGTATATGCTATGCATACAAACATAAACACACTTACTTAAGATAATACAGTATTTTTTATCATATACACATTTGTTTTCAATTTTTCTCTTTATTTTACCTCACTTCTACTCTATATCTTTCATTTTTGGTGTTTGTAAATTAATCCATAAGAGTCATATATCACACATTTTAGCATTAGAAAAAATAGATCAATCAGTGTGTTAGCTTATGGTATCTCTTGCCATTTTTTAAATATAATCAAATATTTCCGTGTTTTTTTTCTATAACTTTCAGCTTTCCAATATTTTTTTTAGTTCCCAAAGCTGTATTATATGTATGTATTTTTATATTCTTTTCAAATTTTCGTTTTATTTTCTACATTTATCTCACTTGTGGGATAGAATTTCTTTTTATTCTGTAAAACCAGAGTCCACATTTATTTCCTTCCATAGTGTGCTAAAAGGGAAGAGAGCTCCTCTATTCCATCATATATATAGACAACATAGGGCTAATTAGCCATATAGAATCCTTTTAATCCTGGAAATTAGTTGTTATTCATCATTGAGTTTCCAGAGAACATCAACACCTAAATTACATAATAATGTTATGAATAATAACTTCTATGTAAATTCTTCTACAAGACACTACACATTGCTTTGTTAATAATGTTGACTTGGCATAACTTACTATTTTATTAATGGCCAGGATTATCATTACAGACCTCAGTACTTCCATTGTTCATTGATGACCTTAGCCATTCCCTGCCTTCATTTTGCTCCTCACCATGGAATTGAACTCTGTTTACCCCCTCCTGCTTTAATACTCTCTTAACTTGATGTGGTGAAATACATGTCTGACTTCCTCCCACCGAACACTCCAGAATTTCATCAAAGCCTTCACCACAAGAAACCCAAATGCTGGCATTTTTCAACCGTTCATTGTTAAGCTTGTTTTTTTTCTCTTTCTCTACACTCTCTTGATAGGTGAATTATGGGTTGAATTGTGTTCCACAAAAAGACATGTTGGAGTCTGACCCCCAAGACCTCAGAATGCTACCTTGTTTAGATATAGTGTCATTGCAGATGTAAGTAGTTACTAAGACCTTACTCCAATGTATCTGGTAGCCTTAACAGGAAGAGAGAGATGGACACACGAGAGAAGACACAGAGACACACTGGGAGGATGGCCAGGTAAAATGCGGGTTTAGATAGTGGCTGTCCTGCTGCAAACCAGAAACTGGAAAAGAAAAGTGAATATCCTTCCTTAGAGGCTTCAGAGGGCACATGGCCCTGGAGAGGTCTTGATTTATTTCTTCATGCCTCCAGAACTGTGAAAGAGTAAATTTCTGCTGTTTTAAATCACTCCATCTGTGCCTCTTTGTTACAGCAGCCCTGGGAAACCAACACAGTGACCGTTTTTTTTCCCTAAGATTATATTCTGTTCAAACTTTTAACAACATTCGTCTCTCTCTTCATGTGCAAGCCAAACAAATGAGCAAAAATTTCTTTAGAATTTAACATACCCAGTAGTAAACTCCTAATTTTCCCCTCAATACTTCTCCCCTCCTCCTCTCACAGACCAGTTCCAGGCACCCAACATCGCAGTGAGCAGGTCTACTTGAGTCATTCAAGCCAAAAACTCAGGAATCACAATGGATTCCCCTCTCCCCCTCCCAGAGGGCTCCATATCATCACTAATTTTGCCAAATTGCCCCCAAAATCAAACTTCCATTCTTTCCAGTGTCCTACTCCTCTACTGCACTAGTCTCCACCACCAACACTCCTCTAGCTCATTTTACTAGAGCACTAATATCTCCCCTTTCACTCTTGCTGTATTTCCATGGAGAGAAAAGTAATTTATAAATATATGTAAAATAAATGTAAGATGTAAATAATGTAATGTAATTATAAATAAATGTAAAATAAATTTATAACACCTTTGCCTAGTATTTTCTGTGTTTCTCTGTGGCACTCATACAGGAATTCACACTCCTTAACATAGATTGCAAGACCTATCTGATGCAGCCTGAGCTTATTTCTCCCAACTTCAAGCCAGATCGCTCTTCTACGTATCCCCAGAGCCCATCTTTCTCTGATCTGAGTCAGACTGTTTATGCCAGTCTCTAGAGTGAATCATTCTCTCTCATAAGCACACTCATTCTTTTCCATGGGTGTCTCCTCCTCATTCCTCAAGTATCAGTTTAAAGTGCTACTTTCTCAGAGAAGCATTCTTTACTATTCTATCTAGCGCTGTAGCTGCACTCCATCGATATTCATTTATTTCAGAATCTTTGGCCATTGACTTCACTGTTGCCACAACATACATATAAAACACCAAAAGGCTATTTGTGTATAAATTTGATAGTTTCCAGTCTCCCCCCGCCTTAGACTCTAAGTGACGTGAAGAGAAGGGTGACAATTACTGCATCATACACTCTATCCCATGTCTTAGGCCCTAGCAGTGAAATATGAATCTTCAGGGAAAGAGGGAAGGAAGCTAGGAAGGAAGCCACCAGCCATAATCCTTAAATCATATATTTATAAAATGTACATTTTCAGTAGATAGTTGTTATAAGGAAAAGTTTAAAATATTAATTTCAAATATGTGTCAAGTATTAAAAAATCATGTTTTAATGAACAAATTTCTCTGATCAAACTGCAGATTTTAGAAAAAAAAAAGTATTCAGAGTGTGGATAAAACAGGATAGGAGAAGTTATCTGAGTTATGCTAGTAACATAATTGCCTATTTAAGTTTTTTTTACAAATTGAAAGAATTATGAAAAGATTCAACAGACATGGATTAGGAAAAAGTGATAGGATTTATTCCTCTAATTTATTTCTATTCTTCTCATTTGTTCTTTTTGTGAGATGCAAAAAGAAGCAGCAAAGAAAGGAAAGCAGATGAAAATAGCATTTTACAGCATTTCAGAAGTCTACCCTTGATTAACTAGGTAGCTGTCATTCAGAAAAGTTCAGAAAGCATATGGCATGTCCTCAGAACACCTCCATGAACTAAGGCAGTAGAAGGAAGCAACAGAATGAGTTTCAACACTTTTAGTCATGAGTCTTTCAGGAGGTCTTAGACAAATCAAGGGTGCTGACCTGTACAGAGTCCAGAAGTCATATTTACTAGCCAAATGTAAACTTTTCCCCTGTAAAACAAAACTAAAGAAAATTAAATAGCATTGATAGATGAATTTAGTGATCTTCTTATTTATGGATTCTGATCATGTAAGCCTTAAGAATCATAGACAGTGTACTCTTTCTGGAAAAGACATCTCAAGTTGATCTAATAAGTCCTGAAAGCTCTATTAAATATAGATTCAGAACAAGGTTTATATTATATAGCTACCAGCAAAACAGCAAAAGTCTGAAAAGCGAATGAGTCTTAACTCCTTATCTTTGATTTATTAGTGCTTTCTTCTATTGAGAATAAAATTTTTCCTTTGATATTTTACAGTTTCTACCACTTTTCCACAGTAGGAAAAAAATTACTGAAACTACTTATCTCACGGATCCATAATGAATGCAGATTTAATGTTTAACAATGTCAATGAATGGGGAAATGCAATCATGCTTTTTACAGAAACTGCTAATTTAGGTTATCTCCTAACAAACTGTTGGCAATTTCAAAAAATTAAAATACTCAATCCAAAGAATTTAAAACCATCTTGGCATATGTATGGTAATGCTAGACTTTTCCTCATAGCCTTGAATTTAGAGCTAATTTTCTTAAAATTCTTTATGTTTCTTCGCAAATTGGCAGTGCTACCCACTGAAAAAAATTGCTAAATTTCTGAAAAGACCATGTGTCTTTTCTTTTAATGTTCATCATATGTATCTTTTGCAGGAAGAGTAGTTAAAATTTGGCTCCTACATTCATATAGATGAAGGAAGCTTAGCAGCAATTTGGTCCATTCTTCTCTGTTAAGCAATGACTATTTCCACTAAGCAATTTCAGATTGATAAAAATCAATCCTGTTTTCCACAGATGTCTGTAACAAGTGATGGTGAGGCCTCTTGATCTAATAATGGTGTGTGAATGTCTTGATTGTATGGAGATTATTTTTCAGTTTATCTCTACCATCACAAAGCCAGAAAGAAATTCCAGGGATAATTTATTCACCTTAGTGTTTTCATGGGAGAAAATAGCTGAATCATTAAGATCACTTTGCTGTCTGTTCTATTTTTAAAGATCTTTGCCTGACAGCTTCCTGAAGAAACATCACACATATTTGATATCATAGGAAAATAGTAAGAATTTTAGGACAGATTCTGAAGGCAAAAACACTGAGTCTTACCCATTTTTTGAATGTATGGTTCTGAACAAGTTATTTCAATTACCTGATGCATGGTTTTCTTACTTGTAAAATCACAGTACTAATATATTCTCATGTATTTATTTTAAGAATTAACTGCCGTAATCCATGTTGATTCTCTAAATAGCATCGTGCATATACATAATATTGCCATAGCCTTCCTAAAAAAAGATTGCACCTTCTAAAGATGTGACATCACCCAGTCTTCTATATAGGCAAGCTGGGCATTTATCTATGAGATACAATTTAGGGGGGAAAAAGTTGTAGGGCTCAAAGTATTTTATACTTAAATCATAATTACCACACTATACTTCAATAGGGCTATTAATAGCTTGAACCAGATTAAATTCTGAAAGAACATAAGAGCTTATATAATTTGTGAAACATATTACACTTTTCAACATATATAAAACATTATGCCATATGATCATTCACAGAAAAGGATTCCCTGGTTACCTACATCTAAAAAGCATGATTTCCCACTGGGGATTTGAATAGTGTGTTATTAATTTAAAGATTAGGGGAAGATGTACATCTAAGTTGCATGATTAACTTTACTCAAATGCCATTTACCATACTTATTGGACAATAAAATCTGTTTCCCCCCTTAGAGATAACAATTAGTGTCCTTTGGAATTAACATTTTGGGGAATATCTCTTCTAAATGCTGGTTTAAATGCTAATTTTAGGCAAGAAACTTGTCTGCATATTTTTTTTTTTTTTGGTGGTGGCTGTCCAAACTCTACTTGAAATTTTCAAGGGTGAAGAACTTATTACCTCTAAAAACACGTTATTCTGACTTTTCATAACTATAAATATTAAGAAGTTTATGCTGATATTTACTTGCAATTTATTTATGTAACTTCTACTTATTTGTACTGATTTCAATCCTTTGACATCCTGAATACTCATTCTAATAATTCAAGATGTTGTCATTCCTCCCTCTCTAGCTTTTTTTTTTTTCCTCTCTTTTGAATGGAAACGTTGTAATTTGGTTATTTGTACCTCTCATAATTGGAATTCAAATAATCACATCCTCACATTAATTCATGAAATGTAATCTGGCTAGTTCACCAAACACACGAGTTAGAAACTAGGGATTGTTCTTTCCTTCTCTGATCCCCTTCCCTTCCTCACAGATAGGGCTCTAGCTTCATCTGCTTTGTTTATGTCCTGTTCTGCAGGTTTGGGTTATCAACCAATCTGAGTTATTATATTAACTAATGACAAACATAAAGTATGGTGTGTCCAAAAGGTTATTTGCTTCTCCTTGCTTATCAAGGGGAACCTTGATAAGCAAAACCCATTAAAGTACAAAGTAATTAAGCTTTAATGGTGAAGCTATATGAGGGGGTTATATTTTAGAAACAGACAGTTTAAAGCTACGTCAAATCACAACATTGAGAAAACTTCTGACTCTAACGACTCACGAGGGGTCGTACTCTTTTAAAGATTCATTGAGACAGACTCTCAATCTCTCTACTTTTCTATAGGGTTTGTTTTAGATTAAAGAGCCCAGGGCCATTTCAGTCAGAGAGCATTTAAAGAGTATGGGACCTTTGTGATTACCTACTCTACCCTATCTTTCTATAGCTGACAAAAGTAATGCCCAGAGAAATCTAGAAATTTGCACAGGGTCATGCCATCAGTTCACTGTGAAGATGTGTCTTACTTAAATCTAGTCTTCCTGAGTCTCATGCCCATTTTTTTTTCCTTAACCCCAAGAAACCACTCTCAGTTGATATTTGTGGAGGTAGGGTGCTATTTTAGATAGCAGGAAACTTAGATGTAGTCCATACGTAGTCTACTTATACATGGAGAGACCAGTTTTATTTTATCATGTTTTATAACACACATTACTAGAAACGTATATGTCCTGTGGAATACAAAATTTGCTAATGATGAGATTAGAACCACCCAAGTTGCCTTTGAAATATGTGTTTACCCTCTTTTTGAGAGTTAATTTCTATGCAATCACAAATTTAATGGGAACTTACAATTAGTAGGCAGGTGTCTGCCTTAGTGAGCCATCCAAATTCAATAGCATTTAATGGCTATTTGATTGGCATCATCAATACAATATGCCTTTTCAAGCAGAAACCTATATCATGCACAGTCATTTCAAACATGAACACAAATTATGTTTTAAGCCAAAGGGTTAATCATTGTCCCTTCTCTCATGATAGAATTGAGAATAGTCATTCAGGCAACTGTGAGATATGTCGTTCAGTGCCTGGGTTACTGTGATTAAAACAATGGCCTTCAGTTTGCACTGCCATCAGCCTGGTACATGTCACTAATACCGAATTCATTTTTTAGAGCAAAGCCATATACCCATCTTCCATTGCAATTACTGCAGAGGAGGAGAGATTGAGAAGTAAAAATGAAACATTTCAAGGATGAATGGGCACTGAAAATTGGTAAAGTGGCAGGAAAGTCCAAGTTTGAAGAATGAAGAAGTGAATGTACATAGAAAAAGCAGTTTGGAAAACACGAAAAAAATGATATTTTGCAGAAACATCTGTTTGCTGTTGCTGAAAAATTTTAGCATTTAAATGTTCTCATTTGGGCTCTGAAGTTAGCACTTCCCTGAAGTAGTTCACACCTTTGCTATTGCTCCTGTTCAGCTACAGATCATTTTATGCAAGGCTGATTTTAACAAGAAAATGGTGCATTAATTTACAGTGTGTTGAGTATTTTAAAAGTGGCAAAATCTAGGCCTTTGTGAAATTTTAGAATCTGAAGAAAATAGAAATACTTATGTAAAGCTCTTTAAAAATACCAGAATGGCTTCATGCACAAGAAATTACTCCCTGATTAAGATCATTAGAAAATTCAGTTTTATATATATATATAAATCAACCTCTAAACTGGTGGATTTTCCATGACTCTACAGAGTTCCTATTTAATAGTTAAGCAGATCTAATCTTAGACATTGTTTGGCAAGAGTTTTTCATAGTATCTTTCTCTCTACCTGCTTGCTATCACTTTCCCTTGCCTTTCCTTACCTCCTTTCAGTCTCCTCTCTTTGCTCATTCCAATGTTCTTCTCACTGTTAATTCTCATTTTTCTTCTGTCCTTACCCCTTGTTCTAGCCATTGCTCCCCTTCTTTTTTCTGTCTCTTACCCTTTAAAAGAAAAAACTTCAAATATTTTAATTGTGTCTCTATTAATAAACAAACTCGATAATGGCCACCTGTTCACTCTCTCTTTCTCTCTTAGTTCCCTCATTAGAATAGTTGATATTTTAGAGTCATATATTTCTGAACTATCTTAATATCTTATATGCAATTAAGCAATAGAATTATCTGGAAAATATAAATGTACTTTGATGTATGCACTTCTTGTAAATACCAAACTAAAAGGCCGAATTTATTAAAATTTACAGGTTATGTTTCCATTGTGTAACTGAATAAAGTTACTCCAGACTAAAACCATAAATATGAAGTTGGACTCATTTGTTTTAAATGATAACTATTAAAGCTATAAAGGACCACTCTTCTGATATGTTAATTACTCCCTCTTGCCAATAGTAACATGATAATTGAGTAACCAATGGTTTTAATAACAACCCATATGGATTGATTTATTTAATTTAAAAATAAGATTTTAGTTTTTTTATTTGAGAGAATGCACACAAACAGGGGAAGGGGCAAAGAAAGAGGGAGAAGCAGGCTCCCTTCCCAGCAGGGAGCCTGACATGGGGCTCCAACCCAGGACCTTGAGATTATGACCTGGGCTAAAGGCAGATGCTTAACCTACTCAGACAGGGGCCACATATGGATTGATTTTTAAGCTATTGTCCCTTAGCTTAAAGGACAACATTTTCATACTCTGCCCTGGAATACTGGGACTTTGGAAAACAGATTTCAGTTCTTCCAGCAATTTCCTTGCAGAACTGTAACAGAGGGCACTCGAAGGAGGGAAAAGGACACCCTGCTTCCTGCAAAACTTCAGCAGTGGTTCTTCATCCTGACCGTGGCAGTTTGTCCCTTCTGCAGCAGTTGTTTCCATTGTTCTCAGAATACAAGTCACAACCCATTGAGTCCTTTCTCAGAAATCCAGCACCCAACTCTGCAGGGTGAGCCCGTTCTCCAAGTTTGTGAGGTTTAATAATCCCAGCCTCTTTTCACCCTTACCCCTTACAGTTACTATCCCTTATAGTTACTACCATAGTGTTTCCTTCCTGTGTTTTCATTTCTCTAATACTTGGTCAAGAATTCCTTATATTAAATTCTCTTTTTAAAATAATGATGTTGTCTCTGATCTCCTGAATGGATGATGTTTGATATACGATTTATTTCAGGCCACTCACTAGCTCTTAGCTATATGTAGTTAAATGTAAATAACTAGAGAGATAAAAGCTGTATGTTCATTTCTACCCTCAACTCCCCTGCATGTACAATTTCCCTTAGAAAACACTGGATCATGGGACTGATTTATAGTATTTTCCTTGGGTTAAAAAAAAAAATGCTGCATCTTACAGTTACCCTACTAGTTTTTATTTCAACATTCATCATTGTTATAAAAAAAAAAAGTATCGCTTTCATTATAATCTACTTCAAGAAACTGTATTGGGAAAAAGATAGATTAGAGTTTATAAAGTTACCACAATGAGCTATATTTATTTAGAAAAAAAACTATATACACTTAGTGAATAAAATCTTTAAGCAAAGCAATATTTAAATCACTCATTCATTAAAAAATAAACATTGATTATGTGACAGATATGTTCCTTTGGGAGATTAAAAGCATGGTTCTTATTTTCAAAGATTTTATATCCCATGTACAGGACAGCTTGACACCAGATCATATGAAGTTGAAAATATATCAGATATACATCATAACTTTTTTAAGTACTAAGCCAAGAGAAATACAAGATGATATACATGGGGGAAAAAATGAAAGGAATTTGAAGAGTCATATACAGAATTAGTGGAGACTTTAAGAAGGACACAGTTCACAAACACACACTTTGGTGTTTTAGTAGTGATAGCAATATTTGAGAATATGGTGTAAACATCAGAAATAGCTCTCCTTCATATAGCCCCCTCCTAAAGTAATTTGTGTGGAGATTTATTCTTCTAGTATTATCTAATGCTTCATAGCAACAACAACAATAAAAATACCTAGTGGTTTAAAACAACAGTTATCAATTCTTTTGCTCCTGAATCTGCTAATGAAGAAACTTCATCCTTGCTTTAATCAATTTGAGATGCAACATCTTCACTCGGATGAGAGGACAACTTCTAAAATGATTCATTCAAATGAAGTGTAAAATGTGTGCGCAATTCATCTGGAGGCCTGGTTGTGGTGAGCAGCAGGAACTGGGTCCCCTTTAGTGGGCCCCTTTGCAGAGGGAAGCTTGAGCTGCCTCACTAGACAGTGGCCAAGTTCCAAAAAGGTGTATTCTAAGAGACAGGAAGTAGAAGCTGCCAGTCTCATAAGGTATCATCAAGTCGCAGTCCACTTTCCCTGTATTCCTCGTGGCTAATTAGTCAGAGAGCCCTCAAAGATTAAAAGGAGGATGTTGGCACAGACCCTACTTTTCAGTGGGAGGATTGTCCAGGGATATGGAGTCACCTTCAGTATACCATATATTCATTCCATAATATTTGTACTTATCTCTTACTTACATTAGCATATCTTCAGGTAATCAATTTAAAATTTAAAATGTCTACATCAAAACATCAAGAAGAGCTCACAATTAAAAATTATATCCAAAGGTTACATCACTTATTTTACAAAGTAGGTTACACCTATCCCTGGCCAGTACCACTAAAAATGGGCATGGGTATTGGCTGCTACATCTTGAAGTGTAATTCCTCTGCATCTACCCACAGATGTGCAAGAAGACTTGGTCATACATACGGAGTCAGGATTCTTTTTTTTTTTTTTTTTTATTTCAACACCCTCACCTTAGTATTTTAAAAAGTTGCACCATGTATTTGATATATGGCTTATCATCACTGTTTTTTTCTTATCCATGTCCATGTACCTTTCTATATGTGAATTCCAGAGTGGCAAGAATCATCTTGCAGTATATTTCTTAACTAATTATATTAGTAAGTGGTTGAGGCAAAATTAATAATCATAATGAATTATGGTAGGCTGACAAAGTGATAATTATTCCCAATCAGTGATTCTAAGGAAGGGAAGCAGTAAACATTCAACATATACACACACTCAAATTGGATATTACTGTGGAAGATATACATACATTTTTTTTCTTTTAGCTTTCCTCTGACTAATAATCTTTGTCACTCTCCATAATTCTAAATCTGCTTAAAATATCGATTTAAGAAAACTTTATGACATCTGGGATTTACTTCAAGTTAAACTTGAAGTAAAAGTTAAATAAAAGTTAAGTAAAAGTTAAACTTCTCCTTGAAGTTTACTTCAAGGAGAAATGGATGAGAATACAAATGAAAAAATACTGGCCATGAATTGATAATTGGAGATTAGTTATATTATTCATTATCTTTTTCTATATGTTTGAAGTTTTTCATAATTAAAAGTTAAATGCAGGAGCTTTACTCATGAAAAAAGGTTAGGATAGATGAAGAGAATTAAGAGTACACCACTGTGATGAGCACTTGGCAATGTATAGAAATGTTGAATTATTATATTGAACCCCTGAAACTAATATAACACTGTATGTTAATTAGACTTCAATAAAAAAAAAATAAAGGTTAAGTAAAGGCATATAAGTTATACTGTTGAGTTTGACTTTCTGATAGAAAGTTGTTAAATATTACTAATCCTGAAACAGTTTGAGAACATCAATTTTCAGTCTTTGTCAGTTTAATGATGATCTATTTTAATTAAGAAGATGGTGATATGTATTTCTTAATAGAAAAAAAAGGATCTTCAGTCATACCACCATATTTAAAATCTAACAGCCATTTGAAGTCTATGGATCCTAACCATTTTCTCTTATTCCTTGCAAAAAAACCTATGCTTATACATGAAATTTTAGTTCCCTTCAGCAGCAAAAAATAATCTTCACTATGTAAATTGATGCAAGACTGTCACACTAAGCCTGCAGCCAAATAGACTGAAACAATATGACCAAAGGTGATATTATATTTCACATATTAATGAAGCGTTACTTTAGGAATAAAAGAGGAACTATTTAAATATTAACACCAGTGATCCCATATATCAAAACAAACACCTACCCTTCATACATATTTAAAGACTGGAAAGGAGATAAACTATTTCAACATTGGACTCTATCCTTCCTGAAAGAGATAAGGATCACCCTTCAAAGAACTGGGCTGTTGAGACCTTTCCTCACTACAGTTTCAACAGTTGGAATGGACTATAGCATTTAGACAGAAAATAATAGTGATTTGTGTTCTTTCCTAGAGAGTAAGATAATACATTCTATAGTCGTGCTCAAGAAAAATCTACTGTATTTATTTAGCTACTAAGGTGTAAACTTCCTTACACCTTAACTCACTTAGTAGATCAAAATGGTTGAATATTCATAGTACCTACAGTATTTTATTATCTGCTTTGGAGAAGAAATCCTACTTAACTTTATAAAAATAATTTAAAGTCACAAAAAAATCATTAGACCTTATGAAAACTAAGCTATACGCTTTCCATTTCACTGTGTTTATCTACTTCCTGGAGCTTCAGATTCATCAGAAAAATATGAGAATTGTGAGATTATATGGCTACTAACTGTGAAAGTTTCTGTAGGTCCTGGAATAGGGTAATAGGGTAATGATGATTGTTTTAACAGATAAACCCCAATGGAATTTCTTTCTCATTCTCTGAACAGTGCAATGCAGATTTCTAGTAAGTGAACTTCTATGAGGTGATTCAAGGAGTCAGGTTCCTTCCAAATCTTGTCTCTTTTCTTCAACTTTCTAGTTAATGAGTAGTGATCAGGAGAAAGGTAAGCTCATTTTTTAATAACTTCAGCCCCCAAAATGACATTTATAGACTCTGCAATACCCCCAAATAGAGGTAGAAATTCCATTAGAAATGGATGGAAGAGAATGATGTTCCCAATATAGCAAAGCAGGAGACCCCAGCCTACATTCTCTCACAAAGGTCAACACTTGCAAATCTATACACAAACAAGATCCGTTCTGAGAGAACTCTGGAGTCCACTTAAGAAGCTTCAGCAACATGCTGAAACAAACAAACAACAACAACAGCAACAAACAACTTGAGAATAACAGCACAAAATGGGGGAAAAGAATAACTTCATTTTGTCTGTACCATCCCATCGCCCCATCCAGGACTGCTCTTTGCAAAGAAGGAACTCCGCAGTAAAAGGGCTCTTCTTACTGAGAAAGAAAATCAGGGTGAATGAGCAGATTCCCCCACTATTAGGGGCATTTCACAAAGTACTCACTTTGGTTTCATCCTACCCAAAGAGTGGCAAAGCTGAGACATATAATGAATACGAAGAGCAAAGAAGAAAAGTGGGGGCTACCAGTGTCAGTCATGCAGTGAGGGTGACAAGGTTTCCAAGGACATGCTCTGAAGATAACCCTAGCAGCTTTTGCCACTGAAGAAATCAACAACCAGCAGAACCAGCAGAGCCACCATAGATCTCCTAGAGATTTCATCAATTTTTGCTGTCTTAATACCGGCATATGCCACTACACTCACCTGTTGTTAGACTCTGCAGCTGTGCATCTACACACCCCTACCCAGATCCCTGGCACCAATCTTTACTGCAAGACCCAGCAGCCATGATAGTACACACTAGCAGCCAGGGCTCCAACAACAGCCATTGTGCCCCGCAGTTGGTCCCAGCTCTTGCTGCCTGCCATGGTCCTCAGTACTATAAGTGTGTTTGCAAGAAGTCTCTGTTACTACACAAGTATTGCAGCTGGTCCTCACAGCTGAGCTTATGCATATGCATTGACTACAGCCACTACTACTGTTTTCCCTGATCCCCAGCCACTGGACCTGGTTGCACCTCAACAGTCTCCCACAGCATTTTTCCAGGACCAAACAGTTGTTGATTTTATGGACATAATATTCTGGGGCCAACAAGTCACCATGCCTTCCTGATATGGTCCTGTCATTTGTTCCCACACTGGGTGCCCTGCACTAAGCATAGCAAACACCAGCTTCCCTCCAACTCCAGGTGAAGATCTTTCTCTACCGAAGTTAGTCCATTAACTGTGAAAGAGGTAACTGTTCCTTAAAATGCAAAGACACGTGTTGAAAGCTACAGGGATCATGGAGAGTCATGGAAACATGACTCCTCCGAAGAAATATGATATTTCTCCAGTAACTGGACCCAAAGAAACAGAGGAATATCCACAGGAGGGAAGGACACCTCAGCTGTGGAATGGGGAAAGAAAGAGACTTTTACATCAGACAGCCCAGGTATGGGGAATCCACACAAGGAAGACAAATCCTTATAACATTTGGCTTTGAAAACCAGAGGTACATACTTTTTAGAGTTCTTGAAATCAGTAGGACTTAACATTCTGAATTTTAAAACTCAGTGGGCTTAGCTCTGAGAGAGCCAGGAGGGAAAGAGGAAACTGAGTCCCCATCCTTAAAGAGCTAGCACAACAAACAGCCCATGGAAGATAATCATAGAAGCAGAAGATTGGAAAATACCTTGGGTATACAGGGAGGAGATTTGTTTATGAATCTCAAAGTATGTGCTGGAGGGGCAGGGATCTTTGAGAGAATTTTCCAGGAACAAAAGAGTTGGCAGACACCAATTCTTTCCCCCAACCCACAGCCTAGACATACAAACAACTGTGGGAACCAGTTCAGGGACAACACTTTCCATACAGCTTGCTAATAGTGTAGTCTGTCCTCACACACTTCTGATCCACCACCTCCAACCCGGCTGGCCTTGGCAAGAGTTTTGAGTAGCTGCAGTTCCCCTCCTGCAGTGGACCAGCAGACCTAGCTAGCACCACACACCATGCCCTCAAGTTCTTTTATGGATCCACCCCCTCTAACCCTGTGGAAGGACTTTTCTAAAGCAGCTCCTGGTCTCTTCCCACAGAAGACTTACACAAACCTTCCTAACACCTCACACTTTACCTTGGTGTTTTCTTACAGGCTTGGCCCCTCTAACACACCTATGGCTGAGACCATTCAAGAAAGCATCATAAACCTGGTGCTGCACAAATGGCCCCGACAAGGGCAAGCACCACTTCAAAGTGAATCCTGCTATAGGGAAAGGGGAAGATAACCATGCACCAGTCTGACTGCTGTCCCAGCCATGGCCTTGGGGGCTGCTACCTGGTCTGAATGCAAGCCCTACCCACCAGTGAAAGCTGTTCAGGTCACAACACAGGGTGATTGCCTTGCCATTTGGCCCTACCACATCTTTCATAAATGCCTGATCTGACTGAACTCAAATCCAAGGCAGGGTTGCACTGGCACACTAACAACTGATTCCAAATGCTCCCCATAGCAGACAAGTAGAGACATTGCAGATGTATTGTCTGAAGGTGAATGAGCTTCAGCCACAATAGTAGGCACACATAACACACATATAAGACATCCTGAAGTTCCAGGTTCTGGTGAACAGGGGACATTGCAGTGCAGGGCACTATAGAACCTACCTCTTCTTCATAAAGCCACTACTTTCCAAATACACAGAAACAGACACAGAGTTAGACAAAATAAGGGGACAGAATAATATGCCCCAAATAAAAGAACAGGAGAGAATCAGAGCAAGATATCTAAATGAAATGAGATAATTAATATCCTAATAGAGAATTTTAAGTAATGGTCATAAGGATACTCACTCGTCTTGAGAAAAGAGTGGAGAAACTCAGGAAGATGCCTAACAAAGAGGTAGAAAACTTGAAAAAGAACCAATGAGATAAAACAGCATCCTTTCCTGATTAAAATGTTTCAAAGTATAGGGATATAGGGAACATTATTCAACTTCATAAAATCTATCTATGATAAATGCACAGTGAAAATCATCCTCAGTGGGGAAAAGCTGACAGCCTTTCCTTTGAGATCAGGAACACAACAAGGATGCCAACTCTCACCACTCTGGTTCAACATAGTATTAGAAGTCCTAGCAACAGCAATCAGACAACAAAGAGAAATAAAATGTATTCAAATTGGCAATGAAGAAGTCAAACTCTCTCTTCACAGATGACATGATACTTTATATGGAAAACCCAAAATACCCAACCCCCAAACTATTAGAACTCATACAACAATTCAAAAATGTGGCAGGATACAAAATCAATGTAGAGAAATCAGTTGCTTTCTTATACACTAACAATGAAGATACAGAAAGGGTAATTAGAGAATCGATTCCATTTACTATAGCACCAAGAACCATAAGATACCTGGCAATAAACCTAACCAAAGTGGTAATGGATCTGTACTCAAGGAACTACAGAAAACTCATGGAAGATATTGAGGAAGACACAAAAAGATGGAAGACCATTCCATGATCATGGATCAGAAGAATAAACATTGTTAAACTGTCTATATTGCCTAGAGCAATCTATACTTTCAATGACATTCTGATCAAAATTCCACTGGCATTTTTCAAAGAGCTGAAGCAAACAATTCTAAAATTTGAATGGAACCAGAAGATACCCTGAGTTGCTAAGGAAATGTTGAAAAAGAAAAACAAAACTGGGTCCATCATGTTGCCTGATTTCAAGCCTTACTACAAAGCTGTGATAACCAAGACAGCATGGTACTGGCACAAAAACAGACACATAGAACTGTGGAACAGAGAAGAGAACCCGGATATGGACCTTCAAGTTTATGGTCAACTAATCTTCAACAAAGCAGGAAAAAATATACAGTGGAAAAAAGACAGTCTCTTCAATTAACGGTGCTGGGAAAATTGGACAGCTATGTATAGAAGAATGAAACTCTACCATTCTCTTATACCATACACAAAGATAAACTCAAAATGGATAAAAGACCTCAACATGAGGCAGGAATCCATCAGAATCCTAGAGGAGAACATAGGCAATAACTTCTTTGACATGGGCCACAGTAACTTCTTTCAAGATATGTCTCCAAAGGCAAAGGAAACAAAAGCGAAAATGAATTTTTGGGAATTCATCAAGATCAAAAGCTTCTGCACAGCAAAGGAAACACTCACAGAATGGGAGAAGATATTAGCAAATGACAGTACAGACAAAGGGTTGATATCCAAGATCTATAAAAAACACCTCAAATCAGCAGAACACAAAACAGATAATCATGTCAAAAAATGGGCAGAAGACATGAAAAGACACTTCTCCAAAGAATACATACAAATGGCTAACAGACACATAAAAAAATGTTCATCATCATTAGTCATCAGGGAGATTCAAATCAAAACCACATTGAGATACCACCTTACTCCAGTTAGAATGGCCAAAATTAACAAGACAGTAAACAGCATGTGTTGGAGAGGATGTGGAGAAAGGAGAACCCTCTTGCACTGTTGGTGGGCATGCAACTTGGTGCAGCCACTTTGGAAAACAGTGTGGAGATTCTTTAAGAAATTAAAAATAGAGCTACCCAATGACCCTGCAATTGCACTACTGGGTATTTACCCCAAAGACACAGATGTAGTGAAAAGAAGGGTCATCTGTACCCCAATGTTCATAGCAGCAATGGCCACAGTCACCAAACTGTGGAAAGAACCAAGACGTTCTTCAGTGGACGAATGGATAAAGAAGATATGGTCCATATATACAATGGAGTATTATGCCACCATCAGAAAGAATGAATAACCAACTTTTGTATCAACATGGATGGGACTGGAAGAGATTATGCTGAATGAAATAAGTCAAGCAGAAAGAGTCAATTATCATATGGTTTTACTTACTTGTGGAGCATAAGAAATAACATGGAGGACATGGAGAGATGGAGAGGATAAGTGAGTTGGGGAAATTGGAGGGGGAGATGAACCATGATAGACTGTGGACTCTGAGAAACAAACAGAGGGTTCTGGAGTGGAGGGGGGTGGGAGGTTGGGTGAGCCTGGTGGTGGGTATTATGGAGGGCATGTATTGCATGGTATGGTACATAAACAATGAATTCTGGAACACTAAAAAGAAATTTTAAAAAATAAAAAAAATTTTTTTTAAAAGAAACAATGAGATGAAAACTCAATAACTGAAATTAAAAATACACTAGATGGAATAAGTAGCAGACTAGATGAAACAGAAGGATATATCAGTGACCTGGAGAATAGAGTAATGAAAAGCAACCAAGGTGAACAAAGAGGAAAAAGAAAATAGACTTAAATAACTCAGTGATGACAACATCAAGTATAATAACATTCATATTACGAGGATCCTAGAAAGAGAAGGGAGAGAAAGGCAGTGAAAATTTATGTGATTAAATAATAGTGTGAAAAGTTGCCAAATCTGAGGAAGAATAGATATACCCAGATCCAAGAGGCACAGAGATTCCCCAACAAAATCAACCCAAGGAGGTCTACACCAAGACACAGAGTAACTAAAATGGCAGATAAATAAATAAATAAATAAATAAATAAACAAACAAATATTTTTTTTAAAAATAGTGGTTAAGAGAGAATTTTCAAAGCAGTAACAGAAAATAAATAAATAAATTACATACAAAGTGAACCCCACAAATCTAGCAGCTGAGTTTTTGGTAGAAACTTTGCAGGTCAGAAGAGAGACATGACATATTGAAAATACCGAAAAGGAGAAAAAAAAAAATTCAGCCAAGAATACTGTATCCAGCAAGGCTACCATTAAGAATTGAAGAAGAGATAAAGAATTTCCCAAACAAAGTTAGAGGAATCCATGACCACTAAAACCACTAAAAAAAACTTCATGACCAACATTAAAAGAAATGTAAAGGGGCACTTTGAGTGGAAAGGTAAAACCATAGGTAGGAGTAAGAAAAGTAGGAAGCACAAAAGCAGTTAAAATAAGTATATACATAAAAATTAGTCAGGGGGCTCATAAAATAAAATGATGTAAAGTATGATACCACATACCTAAAAATATAAGGGGAGAAGAGTAAAGAATGGGCTCAAACATAAGGGACCATAAACTTAATATAGACTGCATAAGATGTTATATACAAACAGACTGGTAACCATAAATCAAAAACAAGCAACAGATATGCAAAAAATAAAGAGCAAAGCATTTCACTAATGCTTTTCACTAAAGAAATTTCACTGAAATGCTTTTCACTAAAGCATTTCACTAAAAGAATCCAGAAAACATGAAAAGAGAGCAAGAGGAGGAAAAAATATATATATATAAAAATAACAATAAAATAAGTAACAAAATGGCAATATAGGTGCATACCTATCAATAATTATTTTGAATTTGAATGGACTAAATTCTCCAATCAAATGACATAGTGTGACATAATGGATTAAAAAGAGCATAATTCATCCATATGCTGTCTACAAGAGATTCATTTCAGACCTAAAGCACCTGCAGATTGAATAAAATTGAACGAAAAGTATTTATCTTGCAAATGGAAGTGAAAAGAAAACCAGGGTAACAAAACCTATTTCTGAAAAAAAAAAATAGACTGTATTTTTCTAAAGATTTTATTTTATTTATTTCAGAAAGAGAGCAAGTGAGAGAGAGAGAGAGAGCATGAGCATGGAGAATGTCAGAGAGAAATAGAGAAGCAGACTCCCCACTGAACAGGGAGGCCAACACAGGACTCAATCGCAAGACCTAGGAGCTGAAGGCAAAGGCTTATCCAACTGAGCCACCCATGTGCCCTCTGACAAAACAGACTTTGAACAAAGGCTGTAATAAGAGACAAAGAAGGACACTATATAATCATAAAGGCAACAATGCAACAAGAAGATATAACAATTGTAAATAATTATGCACCATCATTGGAATTTAGGAACAGGTATTGAGAATATTTATTTAGGTTAATACATAAAGCAGTTAAGAACAAACATAAATCATAGGGAAATTTTACCACCCCATTAATATCAATGGATATGTTATCCACACAAAAAATCAACAAGATGTGGTCCATATACACTATGGAGTATTATGCCTTCATCAGAAAGGATGAACACCCAACTTTTGTAGCAACATGGACCGGACTGGAAAAGATTATGCTGAGTGAAATAAGTCAAGCAGAGAGAGTCAACTATCATATGGTTTCACTTATTTGTGGAGCATAACAAATATCATGGAGGACAAGGGGTGTTAGAGAGGAGAAGGGAGTTGGGGTAAATTGGAAGGGGAGGTGAATCATGAGAGACTATGGACTCTGAAAAACAATCTGAGGGCTTTGAAGTGGCGGGGGGGTGGGAGTTTGGGGTACCAGGCGGTGGGTATTATAGAGGGCATGGATTGCATGGAGCACTGGGTGTGGTGCAAAAATAATGAATACTGTTATGCTGGAAATAAAAAAAAAAAAAATAAATAATAAATAAATAAATAAATAATAATAATAATAAAAAAAAAAACCAACAAGAAAACAGCTACACATTGGACCAGATATATTCAGAATATTGCATTCTAAAACAGCACAATATTCATCCTTTTCAAGTGCACATGAAGTATTTTCCAGAATATACCACATATACACTCGCAAAACAAGTCTTAAGAAATTCAAAAGGATTGAAGTTATATCATGCATCTTTTCTGATCATTATGTTATGAAACTAGTAGTGAACAACAACAATATCAAAATCTGGAAAGTGCACAAAGTGCACAAAAAAAAAGGAGACTAAATAATATGCCACTAAACAATGAATGGATCAACCAAGAAATCAGAGAAGAAATAAAAAGCTACATGGAGACAAATGAAAATGAAAGCATGATTGTCCAAAATCTTTGGGATGAAGCAAAATTGGTCCTAAGAGGGAAGTGTGTAGCAATACAGGACTACCTCAAGAAGCAAGAAAAATCTGTGATAAACAATCTAATCTTACACCTAAAGGAACTAGGAAAAGCGAACAAACAATACCCCTTAACTAAGTAGACGAAAAGAAATAATAAAGAATAGAACAGAAATAAACAAAAAAGAAACTGAAGAAAGCAATAATACAGAACAATGAAAGCAGGAGCTGTTTCTTTGAAAAGAAAGAGAGAAAAAAAGAGAGAGAGAGAAGATTCCATAAAGAAAATTAGAAATGAAAGAGGAAAAATAAAAACCAACACTGCAAAAATATAAAGGATTATGAGAATATTATGAAACATTATATGTCAATAAGTTGAACAACATAGAAGAAATGGATAAATTCCCAGAAATATATAACCTCCCAAAACTGAGTCAGAAAGAAATAGAAAATTTGAACAGCCTGACTACCAGCAATGAAACTGAATCAGTAACCAAAAAGCACCCAATGAAAAAAGTCTAAGCCCAGACAGCTTCACAGGTAAATTCTACCAAACATTTAAAGAAGAGTTAATACCAATTCTTCTCTAACTGTGCCAAAAAAATACATGAGAAAGGAGAGCATCCAAATTCATCCTAGGAGGCCAGCATTATCCTGATACCAAAACCAGATAAAGACACTACAAAAAACAAAAAAAGAGAAAGAGAGAGAGAGAGAATTATAGACCAGAGAGCAGTATCTCAGATGAACATAAATTCAGAAATTCTTAACAAAATATTAGAAAACAGAACCCAATATTATTTTTTAAAAACATTCACCATGATCAAGTGTGATTTATTCCCTGCATGCAATAGTGGTTCAATATTCATAAATCAATCAACATGATACAACACACCAACAAGAAAAAAGATAAGAACCAAATAATCATTTCACTTGATGCAGAGAAAGCAACTGACAAAGGACAAAGGACAAAGAACAAAGCAGTTGACAAATAAACATCCATTTATGACAAAAGCTCTCAAAAAGTAGGTTTAGAAGAAACACACCTTAATATTATAAAGCCACATATGAAAAATCCACAGCTAACATCATACTCAGTAGTGAAAAACTGAACACTTTTCCCCTAAGATCAGGAACAAGACAAGAATGTCCATTGTCACTGCACTTAAAACAGTAATGAAAGTCATACCATAGCAATCACACAAGAAAAAGGAATAAAAGGCTTCCAAATTGGTAAGGAAGAAGTAAAACTTTAACTACTTGAAGATGACATGATACCAAATATAGAATACATTAACTCCACCAAAAAACTACTAGAACTGATAAATGAATTCTGCAAGGTTGCAGGATACAAAACCAATGTACAGAAATATGTTGCATTTCCATACATTAACAATGAAGTAGGAGAAAGAAATTAAAAGGACAGTATTATTTATAATTGTACCAAAAATAAAAAAATACCTAGGAATAAACTTAACCAAAAAGGTGAAAGACGTGTGAAAGCTGTATTGTATCCTGAAACTAATATAACACTATATGTTGATTATACTGAAGTTAAAATTTTAAAAATTGATAATAATAAATAATTTTTAAAAAGAGAGAAATAATGGTTGAGAATGTCCCTAACCTGAGAAAAGATTTGGATATCCATGTTCACGAAGCTAATAATTGCTGCCTAAACTTCAAATTAAAAAATATTACCCAAGACATATTATAATAAAATTCTCCAAAATTAAATACAGAGTGACTATTTTTAAAAACAGCAATAGAAAAAAAATATATTTATCTCATACAGAGGAAAACCAATAAGGCTATCAGTGCATTTCTCAGTAGAGACCTTGGACCAGGAAAGAATGAGATATAAGGTTCAACATGCTAAAAGAATGAAACTGCACATCAAGAATATTTTATTCAGCAAAGTTGTCCTTTAGGAAATGAAGGTGAAATATTGACTTTTCCTAAAAAGCAAAGCTGATAAAGTTCACCACCATTACCCCTGGCTTAGAAGAAATGTTCAAAGAAATTCTTTAAATTGAAAACAAAAGATGCTACCTAGTAACGTGAATACGTGAAAATAAACAGCACTCTGGCAAAGGAAAGTATATAGTCAGAATCAAAATACTCTATTTCTATAAAATATTTATTTATTAACCACTTAAGATTACTATAAAAGTTGAGAGACTAATTTTTTTAAGATTTATTTATTTAATTTACTTATTTGAGAGTGGAAGGAAGAGAGTAAGAGTGGGGGAAAATCAAATAAGGAAATGTTGGACTTGGACCATACTATAAAGCAAACAGCCCTAATAGATATAACAGTACATGTCTTCCAACAGTAGTAAAATACACATTCTTCTCAAACACACCCAGATATGCAATTATTATTTTTTTATATAACACCAGAAAACATAAGCAACAAAAGCAAAAATAAACAAGTGGGACATCAAAGTAAAATACAAACTTTTTTTTTTTTAATAAAAGGCAACCTACAGAATAGGAAGAAAATATTTGCAAGCCATTATTCTGATAAGGACTTACTATACAAAATATGTAAGAAATTCATACAACTCAATAAGTGAGAAAATGAAAATTGAATTCAAATTGGCACAAGACTTGAATAGACTTTTTTTTTCCAATTAGGATACAAAAATGGCCAGCAGGTCCATGAGAGGTGCTCAATATCACTAATTATCAGGAAAATGCAAATCAAAACCATATTGAGATATGCAAAATTGTACAGCTATTCTGGAAAACACTTTGTCAGTTTCTTTTTAAATTAAACATGTGCCTTCCATTTGGTCTAGAATTTGCATTTCTGGACATTTATCCCAGATTAATTAAAATGCACATTCACATAAAAATTTATAGATGAATGATTATAGCACCTTTGTAACAGCCAAAGTAGTTTTTCCAAAAACCTAAAACAACTCAAATGTTCTTCAGTGAGCAAATGGCCAACAAATGATGGTCATCCATGTCGTGAAATGATACTGGGCAAATAGAAGAATTGGCTATTAATGTATACAACAGCCTAGATGAGTCTCCAGAGAAGTGTATTAAGCATACTATGTAAAAGAAGAAAATCCATAAAGGTGACATACTGAAGGAGTGTATTTCTATGAAATATCTGAAATTACAGAATTACAGAGCTAGAAGAGTAAGGTATGAGCATGGCTGTAAGGGGAAATCTTTGTGGTGATGGAATAGCTGGTTATCTTGATTGCAGTGGTAAGCTACATTTTTGATAAAGTGATATAGAATCATACACACTTGCCCCAGTGTCAGAATCCTGGTTTTGACCTTGTACTACAATGAGGCAAACATCATATTGGGGAAACTGGGTGAAGAATACATGGGACCTGTTTCACTATCTGCAACTACCTGTGCACCTATAATAATTCCAAATTTTAAAAATAATAAATGTTATATATGATTTATTTTCTTCAAACTGCTCCATATATAGTAACCATATTCAAAGTCCTTTCCTATAGACACTTTCAGCATCAATTTTATTATATTTGGCTTCCTGGCCTCCACGTTCACCCACCACTCTTAATATGTGATGTCTACTTTAGGTCATCTGAAATAAAAGCTAGAATCTTTAACAAGAAATTCTAACCTGAAACAATAAGCTTTAATATTTTCTGTGATATAAGTCATTTGCTCAAATGAAAAGTCTTATAAGAATTTTGTCCCTCAAGACCCCTTCAGTCCCTACTCATTAACACTGGTAATGCAAAGGTAATTATTCATAATGACATGCAGTGTGAAAAAACTTATAGCAGAGTTTGGAAAGCTAGCCATCTTCATCATGAACTGACACATATTTTGGCAACTCATCATTACTAATGACTTGAAAGCCAGACCACAGGCCCCTGAGCTTGAAGGTGTATTGGAAATGGCAGTAAAGACCCAGAGTTAGAGTCAGGCCTCTGCTCTTGGTTGAGTGGTTCCTCTGCCATAAATATCAACTACCATGCTTTTTATTTGGCTTTAGTATTTTAAAAAAGTCATATCTTGTTTATACTATAGTAGATATTGCTTCCAAATGCTAATCCTACTATTGCCAAGAGGCTATAGATTTTTTAAAGTAGTCTTAATTACTCTTTCACATGATTGATCATTTATATGACAATGTAGTCACAGTAAAATTATTTTGTGTCAACTCTGTTTTTCCTGCAAATAGATTAGTTATTTTAAGTAAGTTTCAGGTATAAAAGACTTATTATCCATATACAGTTATCCTAGGATAACTATCCATAGGTCAGAAGTTCCAGAGTTTGTTCTGTCGATGGATCAATAATGTCAGGAATCTGGGTCAGCTCTGCAGAGCTCTTGAACTTCTCTTCATGGTTACAAAATGCCTTATAACATCTCTAAGCCATATAAAAAAGTCTCAAAGCAAAGAAGAAGTGTGAGATGAAGTATGGTGAGACAGCTTGCATAGCATTTCTCTCTCTTTCTTAAATAAATATTTTGCAGAAGTTTTCTCTGTAAAAATTCCCCTTAAATTTCTTTGCCAGATGTTGTCATATAACCATCCCTAAACCAATCATTAGTCCAAAAAGTTCATTCTCTGGAAATTATTATTCAACATCTGACAAATTCCAGAACAAACACTATATTCTTTATTTTTTAATCTATTTTTATGGTTTTATTTATTTATTTGAGAGAGAGACATACAGTCAACATGAGAAGGGGGAAGGGTAGAAAGAGTGGGAACAGCAGAATCCCCATTGAGCAGCTAGTTCAATGCAGGACTCCATCCCAGGACCATGGGATCATGACCTGAGCTGAAGGCGGGTGCTTAACTGACTAAGACACCCAGGCACTGCCAAACACTGCAATTCTTCCAGCCAGAAAGAAGGAGGGTTCGGTCACCAACAGTGACTACCACAACATGACAAGATGGAACTAAAGGACAGTTATGAGTCCTAATAAGATCCTGTGCACCTTAAAAAATGTAACAGAAATTGTGGGTGGCAAATGCGTCATTTTTTTAGACTTGATTAAAGTTTCATTTAGATCCCACTACTTAGTACATAAGGAAGATTAGAATCTCATAAAATATTTGATATTATAATCTATAAGCATTTTTTCCCATTCAATGTCACTACATATGACCTTGAATGAGAAGGTCCTATCGCCATCTCACTTTTTCCTAATTGATGACAGAAGACTTAAGGGACAAACTGTCATTTGTCATATTTACTTTCATAATCAAGTACTCAATCTCAAGTACTCCATTTTTTTTTTTATTAGTCCTTAACGTAAGACTGAATTTTATTTTATTTTAGTTTATTTTTAAGATTTTTATTTATTTATTTGTCAGAGAGAGAAAGGGAAAAAGAGAGCACAAGCAGGGGGAGTGGCAGACAGAGAGGCAGGCAGAGAGGCAGAGCAAGCGGAGGCAGAAGCAGGCTCCCCACTGAGCAAGGAACCTGATGGAGGACAAGAACCCAAGATCCTGGGATCATGACTTGAGCCTAAGGCAGACACTTAACTGACTGAGTCACCCAGGAGTCCACATAACACTGAATTTTACATCAACTATTCTAAATATAGATTTCATAATCTTCCATAAAGAGTCTCCATTTAACCCCACCCAATATACCCATGGTATCATTGAACACAATGATTCCTAAGTTGGTTGAAAAGGAGGGAAGTCCATTGATGGGTAAACTATTTTATCACTCTCTTCAGGCAAGTGGAAAATTCATCACAATATTTCAAATGAAATACCAAGGGAATAAAAGTTTTTGAATACTTGTTAAAAGAAGATGTTTAAGTCATAAATATGAAGATCTGCTTGCTATTTTTCAAAAACATGTTGTGTAATTCCTATACACTGAATGGGCGGGCACTTAGTATGAGCAATACAGGGTATGATCACTGAGTAACAGGGAGATTTTTTAAAAGTTTTTATTTTAATTCCAGTTAGTTAACATGGGGTATTCTATTAGTTTTGGGTGTACAATATGTGATTCAACAATTCCATACATCAAAACAACAACAAAAATAAAAACAATTCCATACATCACCTGGTTCTCATCATCACAAGTGCCCTCCTTAATTGTCATCACCTCTTTAAACCATCCCTAAGTTGTAGGAAGATTTATCTATCAGACCAGAAAATTATCTTAAAATGTTTATATTCTAATATAGACTTTAAGTTAATAATAATAATTCATCAGTTCAGTCCATTTCAGCTCCAGAAGAGGTGAAAATCCTGTACTATTCAGAGAAATAGAAGCTGTTTTCTCTACCTTCTGTCTTTCCCCCACTCCACTGAGGATGGTTAGGGCAGAGAAAAATACCAAGAAAATTTCAAGGGTCAAGCAAATCTCAGTGTCACAAGAAACATTTTATCAGAACTTCAAAACTCAGGTAAAATTTATATTTTCAAAGACAGAGGTAAAAGAATCTCAGGTGGAGAATTCTGCATAAAATACATGATAAACTTAAGGGCACCTTATAGAGGAGCATAACTTCTAGCCTAAGTTGTTTGAAATTTATATAGTTCAAAAATTGGACTTTACATAGTTCAAAATTCATGTTTAAGTACACACTAAGAATTCAGCAGAGCTATGCTGAAAAAAATCTGTCAAATAGAGACACGTGATGAGCAATATGCCAGGATATTAGAACATGAGTCTTATTTGTTAAATAGTGATTTGGTTTTTTCTCCCTTTCCACAATCTTCTTACTTGTACCTTTCTGCTTTAACATGTGCTGTCTTTAACAACCAAGTCCTTTCTTTTCTATTTTTTTCTAATCTGTATATTAATAATACTGTAATAATACCCAACAATATTCAAAGACAGGTGATAAATTATCTGTATGTAAAAGAATACTGTTTTTAATTCAATGAAAACCCAATGGGAATTCTTATGCTAATGATGTTTATTTATTTGGTATAGTTATAAATAGAAAATAATCAGAATTTTTATTTTTTCAAGCAGTGAAAGTTCAGGCTAGCTTCCTATGCTTCTGTCTCCCCCCTTAGAAACCAGTTTTCTGAACATTTGGAGGACTCTCCGCCCTCTTCACTAATAAGTACAGAAGTGATGGGGAGGGGTGATTGGGAGTTAGAAGGGGGTTGGCTTCTCCCTGGAAACAGCTGGACAGGCAGACACATCTTTGGACTGATTCTTTTTACTTCTCAGCATAATAAGACAGAAGTGCACAGTATTGGGGAGCGGGAAAATAGAAAAATATGTGGAGAAAGGCAGCTGGTTCCCTATTCTGTAGGTTTAGAAGTCTGTAAATTGGAAGAAAATCTAGTATCAGTGATTTCTTAAGGAATTTAAGGTGCCACACAGAACTAAATCCTAATCTATAATCGATCCCTCAAGGGAAAGGCATAGCTTATACATTTTTAATGCATGGACTAGTTTAACATGAGGTTGAAAGTAATTGTGGTTGCACTACATACATTTTTTTCATTGCTCCAAGTAGAAGAAAAAAAAAAAATCACTGATGTGTCCTTAAACCAACTATTAAAGTTATTATATCATTAAATGATTTTGATTACTTAGAAAAGAAATCATTGTTATTTTTCATTGGATTTGTTCAGATGTTTGTTTAAATATCTAGAATCGTTATTTTTATAACAATTTTGTTATATGATATTGTTATATCATATTGAACATTATCATTTTGAAAGAAACTTTTTAAATAACCATTGTTAAAGGGTAACAAAATAGTTCCAAAAGCATGTGTGGATCAGCACATAGCAACAAACAAACAAAAAACAAACAAACAAACAAACAAAACCATGGTTGTAAAGGTTGTAACTAACACGGCAAAACCATGGGGGAATGAGGGTTGTAGCATACACCATTTCTGGGCAAATGTTTACCAACTGTCATTGGGAGAACAAAAACTGTTTTCATTTATGTTTATTTTAAATTAAACCCCTATTTAAAATATTTTTTTCTGGTTGTAAATACATTAAGGCATAGAGAGTTCTCTGAATTTGCAAAATGGGGATCCATGATGAAAGAATTAGTAGCCTGGAAAATGTTCTTCACTCTCCTTGCGCTAATGGAAGCAGACTCATGAAATCAATGTGCTTCAGGAAATACTAGATTGTTTTGTTCAAGTTTCACAAAAAGTACTGATAAAAAAAACTAGTTGGAGAAAGAAGAGAGGATACAGCCTGTCTTCCATTTTGTTTTCCTCCTTCTTTTCCTTATCTAATGGGACCAGCCTAACCATTTGTTGTGTCCTCCTACCAAATCTTGGATTGTCTGATATTAACATTCGGCTTGACCACCCATGTGTGTAAATCTTAGGCTAGATAAGCACTAGCTAATGCAGCTTCTTCTACCTTCCATTGCTTACTCTGATTTATATCACTAAGTTCAAACATAATCTTTTACAGTCACTAATACTATATCTGAATGGTCTGAAAATTTTTATTCCTCCATTTCTGATTGCTCAGTCACTGACATTCTATAGAGAAGGTGACACATAGACATTTAAGCAGAGCATAAACATGGAGACGTGTTATCTGAGCAGTCACAGTGATCACAACAAATAAAACATACTGCAAAAATAGATAAAGTGTTTAGTCTAATAGCAGCTCAGATCCTAATTCCCCAATGACCTTCTCAGTCGAAAGGATTACCTTTGGGAGTAAATATTCTGAGACAACATGTTCCTACATGCAGTTGTTATTCAAAAATAACAAAAATTTTATTTTGACATTTCATTAAATAATGGATTTGACTAAAACCTAGAGGCTTATTAGTAAGTCAACAGCATAAAAATTAGATTCCTTTAATTTAAACACTATGCTTTCCTATTCTTGTTGAACTTCCCATTCTAAAACCATAAGAAGTTAAACTGTAAATAGCTCCCAAACTTTGTTGAAATTCTTTCCACCATTAAAAAAAAGTGAAATGCAATATAATGATCACTACAAATATACCAGAAATATTAAAATGTATTATTTTACAGTTATACAATTTTACTATATGTGTCAATTTAAAATATTGCTCATTTAATAACTGATATATTTAAGTTTTATCATAAAATATTTCAACTCTTGGCTTATGATTATTAGCAAAATTGAAATAGCATGTCATTTTTCATCAAGTACAGCAATGACCAACCTGCTCACATGTAAAATAATGGCAATAACAATAAAAAAAAAGGTAAATCAAAACCATAAACAAACACATAAGCTAGTCACTGATAAAAATAACAGACAAGTCATAAGTGAAAGAAAATTTATAAGTTAAATGCTATTTATTCCACATACAACTACAGCATATAGTTCTTGATAGCTTACTAAAACGATCATAGAGTTAATGACATAGTCTTCTCACAGCACTTCTCAAATATATATAAGTAATACATATTATTCATATATTAGAAGAGCTGATTTTATAAATCCTCTAATATTGTGGCTTCAAGTTTAACTTAAAGAGGAGATTTGTGTGTAAACCTGGCGATTCACAGACCTGTACCCCTGGGGATAAAAATATATGTTTATAAAAAATAAAAAATTTGAAAGTGAAAAAAAAAAAGAAAGAGGAGATTTGTGTAAAAGGAGAGTGGGGACAAATAAAATAAAAACCAGGACAGAACATGTCTCTTTCTTTATTATTTCTAAAACAAAAATTAATAGACAAGCTATAAGGCTTCCAATAATTTTGGGTAATTTTTTATGTAATGCACAGTAATTATATCTGGACATTGGCTATCCATAAGTCTAATGAATTTGTCAGTCCATAGTAGAGGTTAAGAGAAAGAGAGAGAAGAAATGATAAATAATGAGCATAGGAAATAAATCTGTAATTCACTTTAGCACTTGACTGAAGGAAGACATGGCATTGGTGTGTGAAATTGACACCCTTTCCCTTTCTCTGCTCTATAAAAAATTTTCTCCACCCACAAAAAGTCTGGGGTCTTTTGGAGAATGAATATATTACAAGTACTAACTGAACTTTTGTTCAGTCTTCCATTTTCTTTTGCCAAAACTGAATAAAATATATAATGGTTCATGGTTAGCATCACAAACTCCTGATATCATAGCAATAACATTTATTTTTATTATGTGTTGCTCATACATTAATTGCACTTCTCTGTTAGGCCATTTATATATGGAATGTGTAGCTTTTACCCAGGGGTTGTTGAAATGATTCAGTGGATTTATAGCAAGAAAATTTTCTGACACCAGGAGGATATAAACTAATAGATATAAGGAATGAAACAGCTCAACCTATAATCAGGTACAGGGCCTCTAGGTAGTTGGATCTTGCTCAGACACTCTGGTGCATGGCATATGACTAACATGGACTGGATAATTTTCCAGAGCTTCCTAAAGAGTTTTCTCCTGTAAGTATAAATAATAAATTGCATGTCTGCATCAAATCCAGGACTGTGATAATACTGCTACATTTAGTATATTTGATACATTTTTTCTCTTTACTTTTATATACTTTTCTAACAACTATTCCAGTTTTAAAATAAAAGCACTCAGATATCATTCAAAAACATTAGTGGTCTGTTTTTTTAGTAGAAATGTATCATTAAACAGATTTTAGAGTGGATGCCAGTCTCAAAATCACTTCAGTTTTATAGTCTTTCTACATTGACTGTCAGAAATACCAGGAAATTGATATGCTTAGACATCTATTAAAGGAAACATCACTGTATTAAAATATAGTTTCATCTTTTAGTCTTCACATCTATTGTAAAGGAAACTAGGTAGGTCATCAATGAGAGTAGAGAAGAACAATATATGACTATCATCATAAGTATTTTGTTTTAGCTTTTTGTTGTTGTTGTTGTTGTTGTTAAAAGGGCAAAGCATATTACACTAGAACAAAAAAGTGTGTATTACTAAGATGATTTACTACATTCAGAAATTGGAGAAAATTTCGTAGAACTGAAAACTGTTTTGGGAAGCTGACAAAGGAAAGGGCAAAGAATTCACAATGACTCATAAGTTATAGGATACCCAGAGAAATAAGCCTTGTTAATGCTGCGTTGTATATGAGGTGTTTTACCTATATCTGTTCACTCTGTATCATAGTATCCTGATTCTAATTGTAAAGTAGAATCCTCTAAAACAAAAGTCAAAATAATACCTGAAAATCTTCTAAAATATTTTAATGTCAAAAAAGCTTACTAATAATGTTTAAATTCTGTCTTAAATTGAGAACTACATGCATTTTCTACAAATTAATCTATAACTAACCATAAGTCATATTTAATGACTTTGGTCATAAAGATCCACTTCCTCCTCACTAAAAAAAATCACTTAGAACCTGTATACTGGTCATAGGCTATGTTCTGGTATAAACTGACTTTTGAGTAAGTAACAATGTTCTTATCCATTTTGCTTTGTGTGTCAAGAATCATATAAATACCCATAATTTTATGTGCTTGCTTCTGCACTAACTTGTTTTTTGTTTTAATAAATGTTTTAAGTACCAAATTTTCTTCAAAAAAGTTTTATGGAAATCCTTATTTCTTCCCTAAGTACTCTGCAGGATATTTTCTTCTTGCTTTGCAAAATAACCAGAAGGACTATAAAATGCCACTCTTTCCAAATTTCCTACCACTCTTTATAAGGGTATTTTTGTTAAACACTATAGAATTCAGCATCTAAGTTCATATTTTTGCAAGTCGCACTTTGTTCTGGAAGTTCAAGCAGGGACTGATTCTTGCATTGCATAATTCCTTGATACTCCTTGAGTAATATTTTTAAAATTTTCCTAGAAGACACAGCTCTAAACATAGGAGCAAATTATTTTTTTAATTAACATCCTTAACAATATGAGAATACAAACTTAAGTAGAATACCATAGTGTCTTTGATTATTTTATAAATATATATATATACATATTTTTTTCCTTTTCTTTTTCTTTTTTTTTTTTTTAGTGACAAAATATATTTCATTACCCTGTGATCTCATAGGTACACACATCATCTAGATGTAAGCATTCCTGCATCTCAGCTGCTCTTCTGTGATAAAAACAAGCAGCTTAGAGAAGAAAAATACCAGAGGACAAGGATCCCAAACTGATTGTGATCTAATGGAGAGTTTTAATCTTGTGTAATTCTCCTTAAACCATAGTCCAAGTATCAGTATTACCAGATAGTAAGAAATCCAGATTAATAGCAGGCCTCCAAACCTACAAGATGAAAATCATTGGGAGGTGGGACCAGGAATCTGTATTTTAAAAAGATTCCCTTATGATTTATGTGCACTTTAATTTTGTGAGAAGTATTGATCTAATGGACTTGCACTAAAATTTATATTAAATAAATTCCCATATTATTTGTATAATAGAAATATTTTAGATCTTCAATTGTTCTAATAAGTATATCATAATATAGGATAAATAATATATACATAATATATAAAAAGTATTGCATATATACAATATATATGCAATATATATATACAATATATAATACAAATGCCCCAAAATAAAATATTTTGTTCATAAGAATCTAACTTTCAGAAGTGCTAGGAAAATAAGAGATCAGTGGTTTAATTTTTTTAATCTAAACCTTATAACTCTAAGCTTCCTAATTATTCTTCAGGTAAATGACTAATAATATTTCAGATGAAATATCAAAGGAAAATTTTAGATAAATCTTATCCAAGTAAGTAGTCAATAGTTTGTTACATTTGTATGCAATCGCCCAAACTAAAAATAAAAGTAGATGTTTTGTAATCATGACAAATATAATTTATGTCAGCTCATAGGTGACATGAAGACAGACCACATCTCATATTTACTAGGATTCAAAAGGTAAATCATAATAAGGGCTAATGTTTTAAAGAATCTTATTTCATAGCTAAATATCTATTAAAATTGTTCTAATCTGTCAAATTCCCTTATTAGTTTTCATTATTAAAATGGAAGCTCTTTGAAAGAGAGAAATTTCCCAGATTGTGAATTTCATAAGAATAAGGATTGTATTATTCTTGTTCTTAATGCTATTCCCAGCACTAAACATACAGCCTGACACACTGAAGGTTCTAATGAGGTATTGACTGTATGACTATACAGATTTGTGTTTGTGTGGAATTATATGTCTAAACAATGTCTTGTATGTTTGAAAAATGTTTAACAAAATAATGGTTGTTGAATAAATATCTATTGGTTTGAATTGGGTTTGATTTATATTACCATATTTGAGAAAAAAAATAATCAATAGTAAAATTTATCAATGGAGGATCTAGTTCTTACACAACACTTGCAGGTTCATCCATTAATTACTTATTGCAAATATTGTCCTTAAGGGATAAACAATATTGCATCTATTAATTTTCAATTGTGAATATTACATAAACATGTGTTTCTGCCTTCAGGACAATTTGTGTGCAACACATGCATCCAGATGGAAGGCATGGACACATACTTTCATTTTAATTGCTTTTCCAAACCCAAAAGAGTTACATGAAATAAATCAGACTCAGGTAAGAGTAAATTGCTTTTTCATGATAATTTTTTTTGAGAACTGCATTCATGTATGAGGTCTAAAGTGACATTGTCTGAAAATAAACTTAATTTAGTTAATAGATTTTGGTTCATCAAATTACTGAGACTCAAACTGGTACAGTTTGAGAAGACTACTTAAAATTAAATAAAATTCATTATGTGACTTAAAAGACAGTTCCAAAATAGAATCAACTTTAAGTTAGTTTGCTATATTTTCTGCTTATAGAACAAATACATAAAGAAACTAGGGCAGAAAATCAATCATATCAAATTTACCACTATCAGGAAACCAAGGTAAGTTTAAAAAGTACCTTTAGCTTTCAGATGCAGGTAAGTTTACCAGGTTAATAAAGGCAAGTAAAAATTATTGTTAGTTCTAGTAAATCTTCTATTCAGAATGGAACTTAAAGATAATTTAAACATCTTTAGTTATTTACATATATAGTTAAAAAAATAAATGAAATAAGAAAACTTGCAATTAGTATCCTTTTGAAAGTAATTATTATTGTCTACATTATATGACTTATTAAAATGTTAATGATACTTGCAATTTTTCTGTTAAAAAACATAGCATAGTTCAATTTCCTTCATGTTTCTGCCCTTTATACATCAGTAAGTACAAAAATATATTTCATAGGCCATATCATTTCATTTTATTTATGATTCCATTCTTGCCAAGTGGACAGTTAATGCTAAACAAAGTATTTTTTGTGTTTTTTTGTTTGTTTGTTTGTTTTTGTTTTTGTTTTTTAAGAAAGTCATAATGAACTTTGGGAGTAGATAAAGATACAGATGTAGTGAAAAGGGGCACATGTACTTCAATGTTCATAGTAGCAATGTCCACAGTTGCCAAACTGTGGAAGGAGCAAAGATGCCCTTCAAAAGACAAATGGATAAAGAAGATGTGGCATAAATACACAATGGAATATTATTCAGCCATCAGAAAAGATGAACACCCACCATTTTCATCCACAAGGATGCAACTGGAGGGGATTATGCTAAATGAAGTAAGTCAAAAAGAGAAAGACAATTATCCTCTTGTTTCACTCATATGTGGAACATTAGCAATAGCATGGAGAGCCATAGGGAAAAGGAGCAAAATCCAAAGGGGTCGAAATCAGAGAGGGAGATGAACCATGAGAAACTATGGACCCCGAGAAAAAATCTGGGAGTCTCAGAGAGGACTGAAGGTCTCTATGGGTGGGAAGATGGGAAACTGGGTGATGGGCATTAAGGAGGGCATGTGCTGTGACGAGCACTGGGTGTGGTACCTAGCTAATGAATCACTGAACACTACATTGAGGACTAATTATGTACTGTACAGTGGCTAGCTGAATATAACAAAAAAAAGAAAGAAAGGAAGGAAGAAAGAGAGAGCATAAACACATTAAAAAAAAATCAAACTTTGGAGGTAGAACACTACAGCCATCAAGAAGCAAATGTCTGTAATAGTACAGAAATAGCTGAAAATGTTGGGATGTGGAATTTCAAAGCAGTCTGACCTTGGTGAAAACAAGCTTTTATTATATAGGTATTTTCTAACTTAAAATTCTTTAATAATAAACCATAAAAAGTGCCAAACTTTTTCCAAGTATCAATTATCAATTCCAAGTATCAATTATTGATTCAATCTTCATTATATTTACATAGCCCTAGACACTTTCTGTTTTATCTATAAGCAAAGCTATTTTACTGCCCTTAAGCAGAATTGCAGAACGTAGGTTAAGAGTGTTTTGAAAGGTAGTATGTAAAGCAGGCTTTGGTGAATTTTGTTTTTCAGTTATTTTTAAAGGATTAAATATATATTGCTGTGGGTGAATATCAAATTAGTTAGGATATTCTAATGCTCATGGGTATGGCCTACAAATGTCCAACAGTGTATAATATATTTTTTTTAATTTTATTTATTTATTTGACAGGTACAGATCACAAGTAGGCAAAGAGGCAGGTAGAGAGAGAGAGAAGCAGGCTCCCTGTTGAGCAGAGAGCCAGATGCAGGGCTCAATCCCAGGACCCTGGGATCATGACCTGAGCCAAAGGCAGAGGCTTTAACCCACTGAGCCACTCAGGTGCCCCAGTATATAATATTTCTTAGAAAACATAGAAAATTGTCTAAGTTTAAGAAGAAAACAAGGGTAGAAGTAGTTGCCAATTTTCTCATACTATTATCTATATCACTGGCTTATTCCCTTAAATGGACTTGGTGTCAGTTGCCTCATTTATTGAAAATAATAACTACAGTAAAGCCACTTTAAGGTATTACCAGTTCTTTATAGTTGTAAAATATATATTATTCTACATCTCGTCTTTGGTGGATAAAACTATCTAGGACCTAATTCCTCGCTAGAACTCCTGAGGAGACATAGTCTGATTTTTGTAAGACTCCTATATGCAAAACAATACAAAACAAAAATTCAGAAATATTTGAGATTGGAGATGAAACCTTATGGTTCTCAGCTCCCATAAACTAGCCATAAAGTAATTTATTAAGATTAACTATCAGATTATAGGTCCAAATCTAAAAACATCTGGCTAATATAAACATGTTCTTTAGAATACCCATAGTAGGGTGCCTGGGTGGCTCAGTGGGTTAAACCTCTGCCTTCAGCTCAGGTCATGATCTCAGGGTCCTGGGATGAAGCTCCACATCGGGCTCTCTGTTCAGCAGGGAGCTCTGTTCCCCCCGCCCCAACTGCCTGTTTCTCTGCCTATTTATGATCTCTGTCAAATAAAAAGAAAAAAAAAAAAACCATTAAAATGCCCATAGTAAGACTAGTGCAGAGAAGAAATCTGCTTTATAGAATGAGAATTGGTGTGCATGAATTTGATCTAAGGTTCATGATTTATAAGTTGGAATGTTCTTGAGAGTGAAACAGTGTGGAGTCTCAAGTTACTAGAACAGTCTTCTAATGAACCTGAGTCAGCTTTTCAGAGAGGAAGAACACACCAAAGCAAAGGTGAGAGTTGAATCTCATGGGGCACCTGGGTGGCTCAGTTGGTTAAGTGACTGCCCTTAACTCGGTCAGTATCCCAGGATCCTGGGATCGAGTCCTACATCAGGCTCCCTGCTCTGCAGGAGAGCCTGCTTCTTCCGCTAGCCTCTGCCTGCTGCTACCCCTGCTTGTGCTCTCTCTCTCTGTCAAAAAAATTAAATCTTGGGAAAAGAGAGAGAGGAAGAGAGAGAGAGAGTTGAATCTCATGTAAAAACATGATTACACAAAGTTAATGTTGGTATTCACATTGGCTAAATAGGGTCACATCCTGCTTTTATCTGGAGGAACCAATAGAGTAGTGAAGGGCCTAGAGCATGCCAACAGATTATGTGGAAGAAGATACAAGAATACAAGAATACAAGAATAGAAAAGACTATGTTGGCAGGTATAGAAACTTAGTGTCTGGGACTCTTGCAACTAACCTTTCTGGGGAAAATGAAAATAGACTAGGCAACTGGGTAGAAAAACACTATGAAATTTCAAGAAAACTTTGGAAAGGAAGAGTTTGGGAACATTACTTCCTTGCATTTTCACAATTTCGGAAGGGTAAGAAGCGATGGAGCATGGGGACATCCTCTGCACTAGAATCAGACAATACTGCGCCGACCACTGCTTACTCCCTGTGTCACTTCTGAAACTCACCTTTCAGTTCTTACCTTGAAAAACCTGGGTAATAATAGCTATCTCACAACACTTTTGTAATGATTCAGGTGTGACAATATAAGCACAAAATAGATACTCAGTTATTGCAACTGGTGTAAAAATCATTGCTGTTATTTCTTTCAGTAAAATGAGAAGGAAAACAATTCGTGCTCCCAGGTTCTAAGAGACATCCAGATAGTTTGAATGCCACAAGTTTTCTCCAAAGTCTATTCAGTGAGGTTCACTTTAAGGTATTTTCTCCTGCCATAGTAACATTTATCTTGAATTTGCAAGTCATTAAAAATATTAACTAGGTACCTGTACATTTTCTAGGACAATCGGTATAATTATTTCACAAAATTCTTGATTACTTAACCCTCTAAACTAGTAATTATCAATTTAAGCAAAATACAATAAATGTGAGGCTTATTTCTTACTTTTATCCACAAATTCCTTTAAAGAGCATTTACCAATAACCTGGATTGGGAAATACGACTAGGTAGTAACTAACCAGAACTGCCAAACCTAGAAGGAGATAGACAGGCATGAGAACTAGATCTTGCCTCTGACTTTCAAAATCAGGTTTTAGTCTTGCTTTTCCATATGTCCCACTGAAGTTTTTCCCCATAAACTTGATCCCAAGGAAGTTTGTGTAATGCATTTAGACAAAAATGAAAATCCTGCTAATAGCTAAAAGTATCACCTTTGTTAACAAGACTGAAAACCATACTTTAAGTAACAGGTTAAAGTGAAAGGGCGTGACTACAATGAAGCAATGCATTTAGAAGTGGCAAACAGATGTGGAAAGCAAGGGATTCATGCTAGTGTGTATTTTTGCCCGTGTTCTGTGTTCTCAGACCTGGAAGGAAGGTCTCCTTTACTCCACACCACACTTGTGAGGTAGAACTTTCGTTACAGGAAAACCTGAGGAAATCCGAGCAGAGTGAAGGGACATGTTAAAAGTAACTTAGCCTGTAAGTGGCAGGGGCAGTATCTCAACTCAAGAGGTACTAGACCTCTAAGCTTATGCACTTTTTCCACTATTCATGATGCTTCTATGTTCAAAGATCAAGGATGGTTATGTTTTCACAACCCTGAGGGGGCAATATATTATTTAAAAAAAAAAAAAAAGTTTCACGTGTTTCAAGAATACATTTACTCGCAAAGTTCATTCTTGTGATCTAAGCTTTAAGTCTCCAGGAAATACACACATGCAGCATGAGTAATGTTTCTTTTTGCCTTTGAGTCCTATTCCCAAAGCCCGAAGTGCCCCTGCCCTTCCTTCTGGCCCCCTTTTCATTCATGAATATTCCTATTCATCTTTCAAAATGGGGTCTAATATTGCCTCTTCTACGAAGCCTTACTTATTCGACCCTTAGCTCTTCTCAACCCACACAAAACATGGTGTACTTCCTTTGTGGCTCCAGCAACCAGAACATTTTTGCATGACAACGTTCCTTAAAGCATTGTACGTATTTGTTAGCACATCTGTCTTCCCCTGCTAAGCTGTGACCTCTACAAGGGCAGGAATGTTAGTTTATTCATGTCTCTTTGTCTTTAGTGACTAACAAAGTGAACAGTACAAAAGTGCTTAATAAATGCCTGATGATGACTGAATGGGTTTCTCTTGTTACATGTTCTGCTTACATAAAAGAAAATATTTAACTAATTCACTTGTGGAGAGATGGAAGCCAAGAATGAATTGGAAGTTAGTGGTGCTTGTTTCTCTTTTCTTGCTTCCCCCCAATTGGGATGTACCTAAGGGGAATTTTCAACTGAATCTGAGTAAAAATAATTTCAATTTTGAATAATCACTTTCTGGAAATGGATCCTTTGCACTTTTTTCCCTCTAGTATTTCTAAAAAGAATGGAGAGTAACAACTTATTAAGAATATCTAATTACTTTTATTTTCAGACACTGAGAATGCTTGGATTCCATATAGAGAGTTTCATTATCTTCTTTTCAGAGGCACTCTGAATGTGAATTGCATCTGAGTTAGTCTATCCTTCCAGGAACAGAATTAGTTTTCCTCACACTCTCAGGGAAGGTGATGCATAACACAGGTTACATGTCAGAAGCATTCCCCAGAGATGGCGATTTTGATTCGGCATCCTACCGTTTCAAAAATACAGCTATATAATTGTAATACGCTATTGGATCTATATGCCGGGAGCAGTTACCACTTTGAAAAGAATCAGATTAAATAAAATGTCTTTATTAGAGGTCATTCATTCTTGGAACATAAATAATCTCATTTCAGATTTTGTGTATTAGGTTTATTAAATCGGATCCTTCATGATAAAACTGCCTCACAGCAAGCAAAAGGATAAAAAATAAGTAAGTAAGTAAATAAATAAATAAATAAATAAACTTCCCTGGGCCTTTCCTATTCAGAGAGGACTTTACTGTCAGTGATTGCTATTTGTGTGTGTGGGTGAAGCGAAAAAGACCAATCTGTAACCTCCAGTCCCTTCCACACTGTGCACACATGGAGATTGCTCTTTGATTTGCAGCTGTTATTTGCAGAGCTTGTCACTGTTTGCAACTCTGCTTCTCAAGCTCACCTTGGGCCCAGATCCTCTTGCTCTGAAAACGCCACAGTCCCTGATTGCAACAAGCCTGCTTGTTCTGTCTACAGTTCTCCAAAAGTTGACTTTCATGACAAAGTATTGGAAACTCTTTTTAGTGCTCATTTGTGTGCTGACTTCCTCTCTCTCCCTTCCCTTCACCATCCTAGAGTTAGAACAGGTTGCTCTCAGTAGTCTTTACACACACACACACACACACACACACACACACACACACATATATATATATATATTTTTTTTTTTTCCCTTTAAGGGACAATCCATTTTGCTGTCCTTATCACTTTGTTATGAGAAAAAAATATTTCTGCTTTGATAATAAAAACAAGACATTGTTTATGATCAATTCTAGCTTGACTTTTTTTTTTTTTTAACCATGAATCACTCTGATGAAGTATATCAGAAAAAGTGGGCATAATATGAATTATGGTGCAGGTCTTACTTATTCAATAAGCATTAATAAGGATTCTGCTATATTTAAGTCATTCTGATAAATTCTGAGACCCTGTAAAAGTCTAAGGCCTAGGTCCTTTCCTGGGTTTATTAATGTGATAGTAGGGAAGACAAATACATAATAAAAAAAAAAAAAATCAAGACAATGCTGTACCTATTATCAGAGTAGAGAATATAATCTAACATTGTAGAATCCAAAAGGCTTTCAAAACGGTAATTAAAAGTTGACATACAATGATATATTAGCTTTGGGTGTACGACATACTGATCTGGCCATTTTGTACATTACTCAGTGCTCACCAAGATAAGAATAGTCACTACCTGTCTCCATTCAAGGTTATTACAATATTATTGACCACATTCCCTCTGTAGTACTTTTCATCTCTACATTGTATGTTAACTATATTTCACTATTTATTTATTTATTTATTTGAGAGAGAGAATGAGAGAGAGAGAGAGCACGAGAGGAGAGAGGTCAGTGGGAGAAACAGACTCCCTGCTGAGAGCAGGGAGCCTGTTGTGGGGCTCCATCCCAGACTCCAAGATCACGGCCTGAGCAGAAGGCATTTGTTTAACCAACTGAGACACCCAGGCGTCCCATATTTCACTAATAATTTTTTTTAAAGGGTAGTTTAAAGTTACCAACAAATAGTGGATACATGACATTACGCATTGTCAAAACCCATAGAATATACATAGAGAATGAATTCTAATGTAAACTGCAGACTTTGGGGGATAATGATGTGTCAATGTGTCAATGTGGTTCATCAAATGTAACAAATTTATCAGTCTGTAGGAGATGTTGATAGTGCAGAAAGGCTCTGTGTAAAAGCAGGAAATATATGGAAATTATTTTCTCCTGAATTTTGCTATGAACCTAAAACTACTCCAAAAAATAGTGTGCTAATTAAAATAAACAAAAAAAAAAGTACTACCTTAGGTTTGATAAATATACAACTTATAAACCTACAGTATGGTTTATCACACCTAACCCAGAAAAAAATCTTATCTTTCCCTCTTAAGCTTCTTGTATCCACAACATAAAGGAAGAGAAGGCTGTAACAGTAAATGGCACAATTGCACACACTGTCCTGTGTGGAAACCTTTCAGGGGGAAGACATCTGACTAGATAGCCCTTGTATTTCTTTATTATATGTTCAAGTGTATCCTATTAACATGGAAGTATAAAAATAAACAATCAAAATAGAGAAGAGGCATAGATAAATATCATTTAAGCCTATATAAAATGAGGAATACCTGTTTGGCATACATAATTCCATAAATAGTATAATAATGTGGAATCAAAAATAATTTTTTTTAAGTATTATTGAGCTATGGGATGGGACAGTAACTCCTCCATACTTATTAATTTTCAGTGGATGGTAATTGTTCAGTACTGGCTAATCATAATGCTTGGTCTATGAAAAATTTTAATCAAAATTCTAGATATAGTTGGCTTCTATGTACTTGTTTATGTACTTGTATATTTTAATTGTGTAATTAACAATCTTAAATATCATCCAAAATAAAATCTAATACTTTGAAAATAAATGACCGTTAACCAAATGGCCTTTTGTTCTTATACCATTTCCTCCCCCAACTATTAATTCTAAATCTTCAGCTCTGTGTATTCTTCAAAAATGTATTTTGAGTTTTTTTTCACTAAAAAAGAATATGCAACCTTTGAACATTTTTCACTTGGTATTAATATTGTTGAAATTCATCCATAGTCTTGGCTTTATGTTTAGTTAATGTATAATATATCATTTCTGATTATATACTCATGATTTATTTCTGGAATATTATTTCATGAATTTATTTCTTGGTGGGCACTTGAATTCTTCCCAAACTTTTGTTTTTGTGAACATTAGTGATATAATACTCCTGAGCCTGTCTTTGTTGTACAGATGCAAGACAATCTTTTGTGTACATACTTAGAAATGTGTTTTCTGTGATAAGATATGAAATAATGAAATGATACGTCGTTATTTCTTAAGAAAATAATACAAACTGTTTCAGTGGTAAATCAATTAATTCTACCACTAATTATAGATAAAAGATTCTGTGGATCCTCTTGTCCTTAATGCCCAGTAATGTCAGATTTAAATTTTGCCAATGTAATAAAAATATGACAGAATGTTATAAAGTCATTTTTGCATATTTTGCTGACCATAGATAAGGTTAATCATCTTGGTTTTTTTAATTGGCCTTAAGTAACATGCATGTTTGTGTCTTTTGTCTATTTTTTTTCTATTTTATGTCTATAATCTCTCTATTGATTTGTAGATGTTCTTCATACATATTTTTCTTCATATATTTTTCATAGAAGACAATTATCAATATACTTTTTGTTGTAAACGATCCCTTTTCATTTCCTTTCATATATATTTTAATAGATAAGAGCTTTTAATTTTAATAGTCAAATTTGATAAGCTTTATTTTGTATCTTATTCAATAAGTGTTTTCCTATACAATATTCAAAAGATAATTAATTTTAAAAAATTACTAACAAATTTAAATTTTGTATTTTGCCATTTAGTCTTTAAACTACCTGGAGCCATATATGACCTAGGGAAAGATCTAATTTCATCTTTTTCCACTTGAATAACCTGTTTCTTACCTAAACTCACCAAAAAGCTCTTTAAGATTTCACAAAGAATTTTTAAGTGTTTATAGTACTGTAGCACTTCAAAATCCTCTGAACATAAAACAATGGCATTTTCATATCTTAAGACAGATAATATCTCAAATATGGATAATGATAAGTAAGAGAAAGACAGAATTAGAAAAGTAGAATGTAACAAGGATCAGAGTTGCGAATTATATTCTTTATGAAATACCCTTAATGACCTAAATAGTTACTATGATCTGCTGCAAGATGGTGTTTTCCTTTGGTTAAAACTTCATGGGGTTTCACCTTGAGGACCTATGACCGTGAATACTTATCTAAACACTTAATTTAAAAAATACTCAATATTAATTGCCTTATGTAACAGATATTAAAGTAATTTTTGCTAAAACTGTCTACTCTGAACATAATTAGTGTTCCTTAATTGTCTCGAGAAAACCTTATTGAAAAGATATAGAATATATCATATGCAATCATTTTGTCAGATAATGAGCAAAATTTTCTTTGAGATTCTCATGGGAGAATAGAGCAAACATGTTTTTACTCATATAAAACATAGATTCTAGAAAATAAATTTAAGAAACACTTCAATTAGTAAGTAAAATAGTAAGAAATATTTGGTTGCCTTCAGTTTATTAACTTAGCTCAAATCATCATTTCTCTTATTTTAGCAAAAATAAGATATCCATTTTCTACAAAAATTATAACTTGAAATTGTAGGATATAATTTATTTTTTAGTAATAGTTTTCTATATAGAAGTCACCTTCTTAGGTCGAAAATTGTGTATTGTGAATATTGCATATACTAGATTATCAAGAGATATTAACTTATGAACAAAAATGAAAATAATACTAACAGATGTAACTTTACATTTCTATGAAAGATACATCCTTATTCTCAGGAACCTGAAAACTCTGAAGCTGTTCATGCAAATGAGAGCCAAAGAAACATATAATGTCTATTTTTTCCTTGTGTTTATGTGACACAATCTATTACTTCATAGCACAAAAATATAGCCGGTTTATCACTTTGAAATTTAGTGCTAACTACCCTAACAGTTCCCAGGTGCTTATGGAGATTATATTATGCTTTGAAATATTAGTGTAAGGAGGAAGATATCTATTTCTTTCATTTTACCTTTAGATATATGAACTGAAATGTTATAAGTCAACTATATTTTCTGTTTGTTTGTTTGTTTGTTTGTTTTTTTAGATGACTACATCCACTCCATGTTAAGAAAGGATGGGATTATTTGTTTTTAACTAAAATTATTTTCAATATCAAACAGAAATATTTCACCCTTCATCACATAACTTTTGACCATGTGAGTAATTTGGTAACACTATTATCATTTGCATGGCATATACTCAGGAATAAACAGGCATTCAAATTTCAAACTTTATATAAGATGGTGCTTAATTGTCAAGAAATAAAATAGAAACTGATCTCACAGCTTAATTATAAAAATTAAGTTTAAAAAATGAGAACCAAGGGTGCCTAAGTGACTGAGTCAGTTAAGTGACTAATACTTGATTTGGGCTCATATCATGATCTCAGGGTCCTGGAATCAAGCTCCAGTGGGGGGATCCCAGCTGATCGGGGAGTCTGCCTAAGGATTCTCTCTCTCCATCTCCTTCCCTCCCCCTACTCACTGTCTCTCTCTGCCCCCTCTCTCACAAATAAGTAAATGAATCTTTAAAAATAAATAAATAAAATTTTAAAAATGAGAACGAGGAGAACAAAAAGAAAATGCAATAAATACTATCATTAAACATGTCTGTCATTAAATTATTATTAGTTCCATGCTTAAAGTCTTAATACTCTCAATTTGTTGTTGTGGCTGCCCTAGTATTATATTCAGTATATTATTGTCCCAATTGATTTGATGTTATGAGCAACATTAGTTTAGTTACAAAATATAAATTCTAGTTTTGCCCCAGATAACTAAATAAATATCAATATCCATGTGGAAGTCTTGGGATTCTACCATTTAATACATTCCTCACCTATTTCTTCTTGGGAATATTTGATAATGTCTTTTTTTATTATTCAATACTGCTTTATTTTATTTTTTATTATGTTAGTCACCATATAGTATATTAGTTTTTGATGTAGTGTTCCATGATTCATTGTTTGTGTATAACACCTAATACGTGCCCTAAATGTAATCATATTCGACCCTGATTGGGTGTCAGCTTCAAATTCAAAAGAAGCTATACCAGAGAAATACTTTGATATTTCTCATATTTTGGAGTTCTAGTAAGTATCCAGATTTGGTTTAAAAACAGAGATTATTTCAGATAATTTTAGGAAAAAATATGCACACATATTTAATTTTCAGAATGTTGACAAAAGAATGCTGAAATGTACAAAGAGTACTATATTTAACATCAAACTTTATTGATAGAATGGGATTTAACTTTCACTTTTAAATAAAGTGTAGCACTCCACCTTAATATGCCATAATTTATTTACATATTTCCCACTGATGCACGTTATACTAGAAAATAAAATCATTGTACATGTCTATTTTTCCATAAGTAGGATCATCACTAGGATATGTGTGTGTGTGTGTGTGCGCGCGCGCGCGCGTATTTATTTATTTATTTATTTATTTCCTGTGCTGGCTACTTTCGGTGTTCTACAAGCCCTTAAATGATACTGAAGTCCAAAGTGTTGCAGGTAAGGAATGCGATTTATGGCCAGAGTATTTGTCAATTTCAGTAGGGACAAAATCATTGTCTTTGTAGAGGGAAAAGGAGCCTATGTAATCAATCTGTTGGCAAATCTTGCTAAGTTATGGTGTCAGATCAAATCTCAGCCACATTCTCTGCTACTGATGTTTGAATATTGTTTCGAGTTTATCTTTGAGTATGTTGTAATAGAATGGTCAAGTTGCATTCTTCTTCACATAGCTTTCCAATTTTCCCAACACCACTTATTGAAGAGACTGTCTTTTTTCCACTGTATATTTTTTCCTGCTTTGCCGAAGATTATTTGACTATAGATTTGAAGGTCCATATCTGGGCTCTCTACTCTGTTCCACTGGTCTATGTGCCTGTTTTTGTGCCAGTGCCACACTGTCTTGGATATCCATCAGTGATGGTAGCTAAGGATTCTTGGCAAGGTTTATTTCATATTTCTGAACTAATGCATAATCTCCACCCCGCACCTATGCATCCATGTTCACCTACCTATTGCACTAACCCTGGTATGACCAAGGGAGAGATGGGTTGTCATCCCCAAGACCAATCTGTATCAATTAGTCAATGAGTTGGAGTAGTAGTCAATGAGCAGGAGTTTTAAATGAGATGAATGCTGCCACGGCAATCCAACGAGGTCTACCGAAAGAACAAAAACCAAAGAGGTTTTTAGTGGTAAAAGGATCAAAATTTATATCATTTTCATTTACTCTAAAGGATATGTCTCCACAAGACCTATACTGCCAGATTTCACTTATTTAGAAGATCCCGGAATCACTGAAGGGTTTATCTCCCAGCTTCTGTCATGCATGTTTGTTACTCGGGCACTTAGACTATTTACTACTTCCTGTGGGGCAGGAAGCATGAATGTCAAAAATATAGTGGGTTGGTTGGTGTTTACTGAATGCTAACATAATTAAAGTAACTGCCGGTGATCAGAAGAGTTAATGTGAGCAATGGGGGAAAAACTGTGTTTTTTCTGTCCTTGCCATATGAAAGCAAGATTTTGTTCCTGCCTGTTAGTAAAACCCAAAAGAATACATACCAAACAACAGTTTTTATGACAATTGACAGAGGCTGCATTGCTTTTATCAGATAAAAGAATGGTCTTCCCACCAGTACATTCTTTATTGTCTTAGAAAGGCAAGTGTCTTGTGGGTCTTTTAGTAGAATGATGGATTCTCGGGTCTTACATATAAATCGATTGTGATATATCTACTTCTCTTAGCCTTCTGCTCCTTCCTAAATAAAATGCTAAAGAAGTTCTAGCAATTACATCATATTGATATAAAGCTATAATCATTTATATGCCTTAATAGAAGAATGCAGACAAATCATTAGAACCAGTCAAGTACCTTGGCCATAACAATGAATTCAGGGTCAAGAATAATTGCCTCTATATTTTTAAATTTTCCTTATACTATAACCTACAATCCACTCCCATATATGTTCTCTTGATTCTGGATACTTATCCAGAACCTGCAATGTTTTGGCATACGCTATTTTCTTCTACTCAAGGACACTTCTCCCTACTAACACAGCTGAAATATGACCAAAAGTAATACCCATAGAGTCAATTAGAAATGGCAGAAGTAGAGGTGCCTGGGTGTTACAGTCAGTTGAACATCCACTTCTTGGTTTTGGTTCAGGTTGTGATCTCACAGGTTGTGATCTCATGGTGTCCTAGGATGGAGCCCTATGTCCTTGGCATCCCCACTCAGCTTAAAGTTTCTCCCCTACTCCCCCTCCCCTACTCACACGCACTCACACACTCTCTCTCTCTTAAACAACAAACAAACAAAAAAAATATTAAGAAGTGGCAAAGGTAGGTATTAAGGAAAACTAGCATCATTTTTCAGGTAACTTTCAGTTCATTGTTGCATGTCCTCAGTGTAAATTGGAGGTTCAAGATTCTCATTATACACAAAGCCATCATCTCAAATCTCAAGTAGGTACTCATTCCCAATAATATCCGAGATTTCCAGAGCTGAGAGGAGCTCCACTAATTCCCAAGATCTGTTTTTTTCAAGGTACTAGACCTTGAACGTCTTCAGAAGAGCAATCAATTTCCAAGAAAATGAAGTGTAGCTTGACTAAAAGTTTGATGTCAAAACTAATCTAGGATATATGCACTTTGTACGTCATCAGGAGCTAATGATGAAGAATGTTTCCTTCATTTTTTAAAAATATTAATACCAAAATAGGTTCCTTCATTTTACTTCTATTGTATCTATCATATAGGATTTTTTTTTTCTTGGGGCTATAAAAATTTCAGGTTTTTGTTCTCTCAAGAAGAATCTTATTGAGTTTTCATTATAAACTTCAGACACAAGAGTTATTTCGCAAATATCAAGAAATACCCCAAATTGTAATGTTGAGATAAAGAGCAAACATTCATCCTAGAAACAAACAGGTTTTTGAAGGGATATTGATTCAAAGTGAGAAATTTAAATTTCTGTGCAGTTGGTACATGTAAACTGAAGCAGGGATGGATGCCTCTATCTTCTTAAGAATTAGAATAAAAATATATCAGAATATTTCAACTAAATAGACTGTCATATAAAAACCCTCAACATGCCTAAAGAAACAATTTTTAAAGGCAAACTCATTTCAAAAATTAGAATACAAACTCAATTCAGTTGATTGAAGTAGTTCCTAAGAATAGTTTTATTATTTTGGTTGAGTTTTGTTTGCTACTTTTGTTTTATGGTACAACGGAATAAAAATGGCATTACAAAGAAAGAAAATATGCTGATGATATGGGAGAAAAAGTAAAAAATAGAAAAAAGAAAAAAAGAGGGTTTTTTCAAGAAAAGAATATTTTCTTTTAAGAAATGACTCTGTTCTAACCCCTGATCCTGTAAAATACTACTGCATGCAATACAAGTGGATGTCCGGTTTTAGGATGGGACCACAGTCCCCCGAGCTTATTTCACAGAACGTGCTCATTCCTCGGGGGTCACCATTGACTGCACTGGAAGGAAAGTGTTCTAGAAGTACTCTAACTTCCTTTACTCCACTGTCAACTCCTGCAGTCTCTCCTTTTTCTCCTGCCATTCCTAGGTGTAGTTTATAGAGTCCATTGTGATTTTTCGGCAAGAGTGGGAAGTTTCTACAAGTTCGACTAAAAGAGAAGAAACCAACTGCTATCTGAACCTGACCTGAAAAAGACAAGAACAAAGAAGGAAAGGGGTTTTCTACCTTTTCTCCCCTTACTGCTGCACTGTGATTCAGAGAAATATTTCTTGAGTATTGTAAGTGCTCAATGAATGAACATTAAAAGGCAAGGATGCATGCTCATGCTTCTCCTAGCCTTCTGATCCCTAAAATATGGGTTGTAAATGATACCCATTCAAAGCCTGACACTATTTTGACATCAAATACTCCGATATTCCTTCCATATAATAGAAGGTGTTAAAAACTAAATAAAAAAAATTAAAAAAACTAACAATGTTTTTATATATGAGAGACATTTCTATACAATTTCAAATACTTAATACAAAGTCATGGAATTCCACTGAAAAAAAATTATCTACAAAAAATTAGTTTAACTTTGCCTAATCAAACCTGTATATCATTCTCTTAGCTTGCATTCCCTATTAAATAGAGTCTCCATTCCTTCTGGACCTTCTTAGATTTTTCTATTTTATAGATTAAGCCAGTTTATTGCCTCTCTAACAGTCCAATTATAATAGCCGTCAGTGTAAACCTTTCAAGGGACTCCTTTTGTGAGCCAGTCTTAAACCGCTATTACCTCTTACAAACTAGAGGGATTTATTTGGATGTTGTTATTATTTCATATTCTCAGGTAAGGTAGCAGGAAGGTAACATGTGTTACTATCTTTGTAACATTAAAACCCTTTCCTTAGCTAGTATGGCATAGAACAAATGGTTTACATAATAGCCAGACTGTTTTCTGTCCAAACTGTATGTTTAAGAGAGGAGGCAAGGTACCTGCCAGCAGGAGGGAAACCTCTCAGCATAGATTTCCCAACCCAAGTCTTGTTGTAAAGGTCACGTACTATGTTATATAATTGTCACCTTGAAAAGTTCTTTGATAGCTTGAACTTTACGACTTGCAAGAAGTACTGGGCTGCCAAGTAGAGTACATTTTCCAGGTTTCTGAGTCCATGCTTGAGCTAAATAAAGTATGACAAATCCCCTGAGGGCAACCCAGCCTTTTCATGCCATAAGAACCTCTGACTCAAAAGTTACACACTCTTAAAGTAATATAAGACTGCACAGCCAACTACAGAAGTTGCCTGCACTAGGAAAGAAACTCTCCTGAGACCATGTCTACGTGATATTTCCAAAATCCTTCAGAAGTGACCATAAAATAAAACCTATGATTTTTTTTCCCTACAGAAAATAACCTATTAAATAAAATGAAGAGAGTGTGATTATCTGGATTTTGAATATTTTCTTTGTTCTCACTAGCTGACTTACCTGACCTTTGCAGGAAACCAACTTGAGATGAATTGATGACTATAAAAATAAGTTTTAACCTTGAAAAACCAACACTTAACCATTGATGAAGCATCTCTTCATATCCTGGGATCCAGGAGACATAAACTCTTGACCATAAGCCTTCTCAGCTTCCTGTTAAAAAAAAAGAAGAAGAAAGAAAGAAAGAAAAGAAAAAAAAAAGTTGCCTTTTGAAATGACTTTTTTTTAGTTATCATAACGTTGGTGGATTTCTTACTGTTGTTTGATCAGCTTTTAAATCCAGTTTTATCCTTGAATTTCTTATGAAAGTAAAATAAAGTGCACCTAACATATATACTGCCCAAAAAATCCTTTTTCTCATATTCTAAATATCAAGGTCCAGGAATAATTAGCTTCACTGCAATTAAGTGGCTAAGAAATGTTAATAAAAGTGGTCAATAAAGATGTACACTAATGGTTTTCTTTTTTTTTCATATATCATGTTAGTCACCATATAGTTCATCATTTGTTTCTGATGTAGTGTTCAAGATTCATTGTTTAGTTATAACAACCAGGCTCCATGCAAACCATCCCCCCACCTCTCCCTTCTAAAACCCTCAGTTTGTTTCTTGCTTTTCTTTCAAAAGGGAGCCACAGCATTTATGCACAGTTGCAGATGCTCTGGCTAGGACAATGAAATGACTCAATGTGAGGCAGAAAAAATTACTCCCAATTTTTGATGCTATATTTTCTTCCCATTTCCCACATAACACATAAGAACTTGTCTCTTCTCTTCAGTGTCAACTTCGGATGGAGCCAGTATAAGTAGTAATTATGTTGTATAACCACTGGGTTTCTAGGGAAGTCTCTCTCCCTCCCCCCACCTTAGGTCCATTCAAACAGGTGTTGTGTCAGGAGTCGCATGTCTCCCAGACCTGCCTGAAACTTCAAGAGTCTATTTCAAGGAAGAAGTCCCATCAAAGCAGGAGTGGATATGAAGATTCACAGTGTGAAAACATGAGTCAATGGTACTTTGTATATTACTTAAGTTAAGGAGATATTTTAACACATTCTGCCTATTAATAACTTCCAAGACATTTCCAAAGAGGGATAAATAATTTTTTTGTGGAAATAAGTTTACTGTTGTTGATTTACCAGACACATTTACATATTAAAAGTTTGGGAAGGGTCACCTGGGTGGCTCCTTAGGTTGGGCATCTGTCTTTAGCTCAGGTTATGATCCCAGGGTCCTGGAATTGAGCCCTGCATCAGGCTTCCTGCTCCGTGGGGAGTCTACTTGTCCCTCTCCCTCTGCCACCACCCCGTTGGTGCTCTCTTGCTTGCTGTCTCACTCTATCTTTCAAATAAATGAATGAAAATCTAAAAAAAAAAAAAAAAAGCATTGGGACATTTGCAGTAAGAAAATGATAAAAATCATTTTATAAATAAATCATTTTTCCAAATGCATTTGACAAATGCATCTCTCTTATATTTTTTGAACAACACTTATGAGAATCCTCTTGTTTTCTGTCTCATGGGGCAAGAGCCAGGGAAATTAAGAATATCCCTGACTTCTGTCTGACTTTTGGAATCACTTCATCTCCAAGACTTATTACAAAGTGACCAAACTATATCAAACAACACTGGCAAGGTAATACTTTCTCAGATTTAAAGAGAAATAATCCACTTCCAATTTTATTTTTATTTTTTTTTCTTTTAAGCAATCTCCACACCCAACATGGGGTTTGAACTTACAGCCTGGAGATCAAGAGTCACATTCTACCTACTGTGCCAGCTAGGTGCCTGACTTCTAATTTTAGTTCAGAGCTAGAAAGAAATGAAGAGTTTCACTCTCACCATTACAAATGAAAACACTGGACAAACTTCAAACCAAAGGTTTTCTGAAATTCATCAAAGAACTTAGGTCACAGAGCAAACTAACTTGAAGTCTGGAGAGGGTGCTGTGGGTAGAAAGAAACTCAAGCAATTCCTTATGGGGGTCAGATGCCACTGACCATCATATAAATAGAAAAGAAGTTTCAGTGAGAATTTTTTAATAAATTGCTAAACCTCCAAGTGTGGGCTGTCAAAACAGTGTAAGGACCATGGACACAAGAAGGAATTCCCAACCACTTTCAGACTTCTTCTCTCAGAAATGCCATCAGTTGCTCAATGAGAAACCTCAGGATTTTCAGGATGAGTCCTGAGAAAGCTTTCCTCATGATGCTGGCTGGATGGGAAAGTAGCCACTTCAGAAACTCTGCCCATATCTAGTCCTTATGTCCTAAGGAAAAAAAGAAAAGCATCTTAAGAAGGAAGAAAAAAAAAAAAACAAAAAAACCTATAGCTTTGGGGCTCTGGTAGAAATCTTCCACAGCTGGAGGAGGAAAGAGAATCCCTGCCCAGACCCATCCCTCTTATATCACCTAAGAAAAGAATGTCTTGATCTGCAAGAAGGAAAGCAGTGGACACTGACGGCATGGTGGACACTCAACTGCTGAAAGATGGGACTATGAACAAGAAACTATCCTGGGGGAAGGGTAGCACTATGTGTTGGGTCCAAACCTACAATAGAAAAGAAACAATGGCAGTTATAGAGCTTTTGCCTGGAGATCCAGGTTCAAGATCTAGGCTCATGGGTTCAATAGATTGCCCAATATTAAGGCTTAATCAAAACAAGAGAGTATAGGGCGCCTGGGTGGTTCAGTGGGTTAAGCCACTGCCTTGGGCTCAGGTCATGATCTCAGGGTCCTGGGATCGAGTCCCGCATTGGGCTCTCTGCTCAGCAGGGAGCCTGCTTCCTCCTCTCTCTCTCTCTGCCTGTCTCTCCATCTACTTGTGATTTCTCTCTGTCAAATAAATTAAAAAAATAAAATCTTAAAAAAAAAAATCCTCCACCTCCATCACACTAACATTGGTCAGAAAATAATAAGAGTAGAAAATAGCTGAAAGGGCTATACAGCATAGAATCTCTCTACGGAGCAAAGAAAGACTTCAAACCGAGGGCAGTACAGAGACAAAACCATGTGGCACAGAAGACAACATCATAAACACAAGATATTGTTAGAATTTGACTCTTCTGGTGCACTGATGTTAAGTATTACAATACACTTCAAACCTAGCCCCTGATTCTATTAGCCACAATCTTCCCAAGTTAAAAGCCTGCAGGAAAGAAAGACATATTTATTTTCAAATATAAAAATGATAAACATCAGTGTTGATGGTTTTGTGCAAAATATCTGGCATCCAAAAAGAAAAAAAAAATTATGTTGCATGTAGAAAGAGAAGAAAAATCACAGTCTGAAGAAACAAATCAACCGTTAGATCAAGTTTCGTACAAGACAGATATCTTGGAACTTTCAGGTAAAGAAATTGAAAAGCCACCATGAATAGTTAAAGGTTTTCATAAAAAATGTAAACCCCTTCAGAAGCAGGCAGATAATTTCAGCAGAGATGGAAACTATAAGAAAAAGTCAATTGGAAGTGCTAGCAATCAGTAACATTAGTAACAGAGGTAAAGAATGTCTTCGAAGGGTTTGTCTGCAGACTAAACACAACCAAGAAAATAATCAATACGAATGAAGAAATTCAGTATATATTACCCAAATCAAAAACCAAAGAGAATTTAATGGTAGGAAAAAAAGGAAAACATGACAAAGCATCCATGAACTGTGAGGCAATATCAAATTATGTAAAAATATACATAACTGGGAATTCCAGAAAGAGGGGGAAAAATGAGGGAAAAACCCAGAAGAATTATTTTAAGAAATAATGGCTGATAATTTCCCAAATGAGTGATGGTGTCAAACTACAAATCCCAGGGGTTCAGATAAAGTCAAGAGGGATAAATACAAAATGCACGTTATCTTCAAACTGCTGAAAACAAAGACAAACTGAAAACCTTGAAGACAGCCAGAGAAAAGCATATTCACAGCTTCTGAGGATTAGGAAAGGGACAACTCTGAAGACTATATTTTGCATATCACAGTACTCTTCCCTCCATGAGATGGGTCTTAATAAACTCCAACCCTCCTTTAAGGGTGGGCTCTATTGAATGATCAATTTATATCTATTGTGTGGAAATGGAGAAAGAATAACTTCCCAGTGAAGAAATCATGCAGAAACCATCATAACCAAGTGATCGTTTCTCACCAATGGTAGTAAGTCAAGTTGATACCATGGGCCCTCTGATGTGCCGCATGAAAAGGTAGCTTCACCTCCACGATATTCTTTTTAAAAACCCATAACCTCAGTCGAATAATGAGAAAACTCCAATTAAGGCCCAATCTATAGGATACTTCACCACTACTTTTTAAAAATATCAATGACATTAAAACCAAAGAAAGATTATTTTGTCACTAATTGGAAAAGATCAACGAAACATAATGAGCAGATACACTGTAGTAAACTGGATTGGATTCTGGAACATAGACATGATGTTATTTGAAAAAGGGATGAATGTGAAATAAAGTCTGTAGTTTAGCTCACAGCATTGCACCAATGTTAATTTCCTAGTTTTGATAAACACACCAAGGTTTCATAAAGATGCCAACTTTAGGAGAAGCAGAGTAAAGATGTATAACAGCTCTCTGTACTATCCTTGGAAGTCTACTGAAAATCTAAAATTATTTCAAAATGAAAAATTCAAAAGAAGAGAGGTAATCACTTAGTCCCCCTACTGTCATATCTGATGGAATCTTATAAAAATTCACTTGCATTTCTATTTCTCACATATCTTGTTTAGGATTACAGCCAGAAGGAATGATGACAGCTATGGGTGTCTTTTTCCCTTTGAGGCTTTTTCATTTTAAAAATGTATCGATGTGCTGAATCGGGGGAAAAAACACAGAGTTCATAAGCTCAATTAATTATGAGTAGGATCTTTTTCTCATACTTTATTCATCTTCATTGCAGTATATAAACCCAACATGATGTACCCTTACGAATAACATGTTTCTTTTCCACTCAAATGTATTTTCACAGTTTGACATTTCTCTTTCCCCTCTACTGTTCTCTTCTTGTCATATTTTTAATATTGCATGCTTTTTTCCAGCCTCTATACTAGTGCTATTTAAAGAAATTTTACAGTGAAGTACCAGTTTGACTGCTCCTGAACTGTAGTGTATACTTCTAGAAGAACCAAAGGTATTTTTTTTAAACCTTGCTGTACCTCAAATCTAAGTCTCATCATAAAAAGACAAGACATTGTCTTTGTGACATTGGTTCAAAATCCATGTTTGGACTCTATTGTCACATCATTTCTCACATTCTCTTTTGGAAAATATCTTCTAGATTGATGAATTCAAGTGAAGTATTAGAATAGTCATACTAAAAATATAATTATTTGAAATATGCAATAGGCATTCAGACAAACTCAACATCAACCCAGCTTTCTGTGGCATCAAATAATTGCAGACTAGAATTTAAGTAAAATTGACTCCAAAACCCAGAAAGTTTGAATCTGAAAATCAAAATTAGATCTGTTATTTTTGATTATGTTCAGTTAGCCAACATGTAATAGATCTATTTTAAATTGTGTATATATTGAAAGATCATAATGTCCTGTATAGATCCTCATGTGGAACAAAGTGTGGTGGCTTTGACCAACAGAATCAGCGTCATCTGAGAGTTTATTAGAAGTGGATACGCATTTGCCACAACATGGTTGGACCAATTACGCTAAGTGAAATAAGTTAAAGAAAGTCAGAGAAAGACAAATACCATACGAATACAAATACCATATGAATTCACTTTCATGTGGAACTGAAAAAATAAAACAAACAAAAATCAGAAACAAACTCATAAATAGAGAACAAACTGGTGGTTGCCAGAGGGAAAGGGGTGGAGGATGAAATAGATTGACTGGATTAAGAGGTACAAACTTCCAGTTATAAAATAAATAACAGAGATTAAAAGTACAGCATAGATAATATAGTTAATAATATTGTAATAATGTTGTGTAGGGGCAGATAGTGACTGCGGTTAGTAGAATGAGCATTGAGTAATGTATAGGATTGTCAAATCACTGTGTTGTGCACCTTGGACTAATAGAACATTGTATATCAACTCTACTTTAAGAAAAATTTTGAAAAAAAGAAATGAACACTCATGGGCCTCAGAACTAGAATCCACATATCAGTAAGATAGCCAGACACATCAAAGTTTGAAATGTGCTGCCACAGACTAAACCCAATGGGCTTACTTATAAATTAAACATTGCTGCATTTGTAGAAGCATATGGTTTCTGCTGTGGCTATTCAGCATCATATGATTTTAAAGCATGGATTCGATATACCTATAATGGATGAGATCTAATAAAAATAATCTACTACAGACTTTATGGTAATGATGCATCCATTCACATTTAAATGAGTAACTGATATGAAAGTCCTTCATTTTTTCAAGAGTTGACTTGGACAGCAAAGGAATCAGGTAACCAGTACATGTCTTTTCGGGTACCAAAATTTGAATGATTACCTCCATTTCCTTGTGTGGAATTGCACCAGGAATACACAAGAAAGGAGACATCACTGAAATCAGAACAGCCCTTAAGAGGCCAGAGAGTATTACTATTTATTACTATAATTATAGCTGCTAACTCTTAGTGATGCCAGGCATGGTTCCAAATGCTTAGTGTGTATTATCTCATTTATCCTTTCTAACAACCCTAAGAAGGCAGTATTATTATTGTCTTCATTTTATAGATTAAGCAAGAGGAAAATAAAATATAAGCACTTCATTCAAGGTAGTTAATAGTAGAATAAGGTTTTTAAACATAGTGAGTCTTACTTTAGGCTCCTCACTTAACCTCTACCCTATTGTGATACACATTAGAAAAATAACCCCTTTATGGTTTATTTCTTTACAGATTAAAATTTGACATAGCCTTACTATCCATAGCCTGACTCTTTAACTCTATCTCTTTTTATAACTTTTTTGAGGCATAATTTATATACAAATTACTGCATGTGTTTAATGCATATGATTTGTTGAGTTTGAACATTTGCATACACCTGTGAAACCATCACCACAATCAAGGTACTAAACATATCTATCACTTCTAAAGGTTTTCTTGTGTCCCTTTGCTTTTTTTTAATTTAATTTTTTTTTGGTGTGTGTGTGTGTGTGTGTGTGTGTGTGTGTGTGATAGGAGCACTTAACATAAAATCTACTCTCTTAAAAACTTTCTTTATGCCAGATATTATATCATTAACTATGGGCACTGTGTTGTACAGAAAATCTCTACAATTTATTCATCTGTATAATTGGGACTTTATACCCATTTAACAATGCTTCACTTCTTGCTACTTTAATCCCCTGGTAACTACCATTCTATTTCTGTTTCTACAAGTCTATTTTAAATACCGCATATAAGTGGAATAATGTACCACTCACCTTTTGTGACTGGTTTATCTCACCTAGCGCAATGTCTTCCAGGGCCATTCATGTTGTTCCAAATGGTGGCATTTCCTTCTTTTTTAAGGTTGATAGTATTCTACCACATGTATGTATTACATCTTCTTTATCTATTCCTCTGTCAATGAACATTAACTTTTTTCCATAGCTAATATCACGAAATGCCATTTTTCTACATTGTTTTTGAGAGTATAAAAAATTACCCTATTCAGACAATCCTTAATTTACAAAATGGTGGCTTTGGGAAACTATTATAAGTTAATTATTTAGAATTTAGGGTACATGTACTTTACATACAAGGTTTATGTTTAACCCAGGATTTATGGCTGCATAATTTTAGTGAGGAAGTTATCAATATTTAAATATTGTAACTAAACAAAGCAGAATGACAATTTATATAGGTAATAAAATCTTAAGATCTGGGTGATTACAGAATTAAAGCAGAGATAGGGAGGCATTTTGCTACTGTTTTTGGAAACGTTAAAGGAATCCAGAAGTTGATAACAATTAATGATTATTCATCCTAATATTAAGGAAAGGGTAGGATCTTTTTTTTAACTGGGAATATCCTTACAGTAATCAGCCATGACAATTATCATTCTCTCTCTCTCCCTCTGTGTGTTTGTATGTTTAATCTTGACCTTAAGAAGATAAATAAAAGACAGACTTTCCTGAGGATATGGTGCCAAGAGTGGTTGTGGACAGAGAAAGCTAGGAGGAAGACTCTATGTCACTACGTGAGAATTAAATTGTTTCTTGATGAACTTATCCATTCTGGGAGAGGTAATAGACAGAGGGAAAAGGAAAAGGACAAAGAGTTTTAACACAGAAGGTACATTTCCCCTCTAAACCAGTAAGGCCCGCATTGAAGATCGGGAAGAATTAAATGAGAGAATCCCATGGGAAGGTCTGTGAAGCTTGAATAAACATTTTCAATATTTTGTATGTAATATTTTCAAATGCAAAGAAACAGTTTTCTGTAACAGAACTCCCAATATCAATGCCCAACACATTCTTCATGGGCAGCAGTTACCACTATTCTTAGTGTCACAAATCACCCTTTAATCTTCTATCAGCATTGGTGGCAGAGGCCGGAGATCCTTGAGATACAGCTTCTTAATTCAAAGGTGGCATGGATTTTAAAGGGTGGAGATAGACCTCTTTGGACAATAAGGGAATCGTCAGCTTTGAAACCAAATTTCAATTTTTTGCTGTCAGGAAAAGCTGTCAGCCTAAGGCAGGGAGCTGTCTGGAATGCATCCGGGGGAAGAAGGCCTATCCACCTGGCTCTCCATATGGACAACCCGTCCCAGAGCTACAGGACTTAGCAGAAATCGAACCGGGGGAAACTGAACTGGAAAGCAGGACGCGCCAGCCGCGGCTGAGAGCACGGTCTGAAGTGGGCAGCACAGTCAGCCCTGGACTTCGACACAAAGGGGTGTTGAGAACAAAGTCAGAGATGAAGCCAAAATAGTGAACCCTGTGGAAACTGGGTGAGGAGCCAGCCCAATAACTCAGATTAGAGCAGAGGGGGATCGGATATGGAACCTCCGAGATTTTGCCCAAGTATTTGCTGCTCTCGGGCAGCTCCCTTGAGCCTCACTGTGGTGTTCATCTCTAGCGTATTCCCGGGGCCCTGCTCATCCTCAGGTATTTTGAGGGGGTGGAGAGGAATCTCACAAGGTTTCCAGGGTCAGTAAAACGATGCCGCATTATTTGGGAATGGTTAATTTGAAGTGACTTTCTTAAAATAATTTCCTTTTCACTGTTTGACAATACCACGCATTCCATGCATACAGAAAATTAATAAAATGTTCTTTCCTTTTTCTAGATAAAAATTAAGTTACGATTGTAAAACATGAACCTTTAACCGTGTTATGTTAAGAGAGTTGGACGGAGAGCCAGGAATCTGGCTCGGCCATGGTGCCGCTGGGCATCTCTCACTCTGTCTTAGATTCAGTTCTCTCATCTGTAAAATGAGCAGGTTGGGCCAGATAATCTCCGAGGCCTGCTCCACATGCATAATTGTACAGATCCATCATTATTATCACTACTTAATGTGAACAGCTATCTCGTCAGCGTATACATATACCAATTCAAATCTGTTGGCTTAATAAGACTTTAAAAAAAAAAAAAACATCGATTTAATTCCCATTGAAAAAAAAATAAAGTAATTGATTAAACAAATTTTAAAATAATATAATTTAGGCATCTGGTCCTTTTCTTAGAATGAAAAAAATAATAGTTTGATTTCCTATAAAATCTATTCAGGTTGCACCTTCTTCCAATATTTTGTTACAGATTTTCCTTCTGCCAACAGCAGTCACCAATTTTAATTGAATGGAGGAAAACAGTTCTGATTGTCTATGTCATTCTATTGGATTTTGTATCACTGAATTTCAAGCCGGTTTCACTGGGACCTGCCAACAGTGGCTTATGCCAACCTCTGAGTCTCCTTGTTACACTTCTATCCTGGGTAGCATTGTTTGCCTTTTTGTCTGCTCACTGATTAAACTGACATCATTTTGCCTTTTGTGACTCTGGTGTCATTTTCTGTTGACAGTGTCTGGTAATGGTAACAGACCGGTGTCCTTGTGGAATGGGTAGAAGCCATTGATTGGTTAGGTGTATTAATGCAGACCTGTTAAATGACATGCAGACTTGTCTTTGTGCTAAGTGGCACCTGAATGGGAGCCAGTAAGAGAGGTTATTAAGCACAGATAAGAGGCAGCACCTCTATTCACTGACAATGTCACTTTCTCCCATTTGAGGAGAGACATTCGTTCAAGACATTTTTTTTTCCTCCTCTCACTGACGATATTTAAGGCAGAAAGTTGCTAAGTTGCTGCCGACTGCAGAACAGATCGTTTTGAGAAGGTGAACTTTAAAGAAGTTCATTTAAAATGGTCTTTCCTTGAAACCAGATTGCACTGAATGTAAATGTTTAAGTAAGAACAATCATTGTTAACAGTGTCAGAAAAAAAAAAAAAAAACAACGGAGGCCCAGTGAAAAAATTGCTATTTGTCATTGCTGATTAGCATTTGGAAATGAAAATAATTTCAAAATAATTTTACCTCCTGGAATCTTCGAAGAAATTAGAGGATAACAAAATATAGCTGAGCTGTGAGACTTTTTTAAGTAATTATATTAGGAAGAAAATGGTGAAAATTAATCTTTACTTTTATTGTTTAAATTTCCAGGTATATATTGTGTATGGCTTAAATTAGAGAAATAAGGGGTATGGGTAGCATCATGCTTTAAATCGCAAACTTGTGGAAAGTCTTTCTATTCACAGGAAAATATCTTGCCTGGTCTCCTTTCCTTTGTAAATTGAGAAATATGCCTTGACATTTTCTGTGCAGGTTTAACTGATATTTGCTAGGCTTGTTATTTGTGGTTTTTTGTTGTACTTTGAAATATTCTATAAATCCTTACTTAGAACCCATCACACCCTTTAGGAGGTTAGTGTGTTGTAGTGACTTGCCACTTCCGCTGTCTTCCTTCAGTCTCCGGCTTTATGTATATGTGCTGGTTTCTGTCTTACAACAAAACAGTTGTTAGGGTTTGTTTATATAATCTATTAAACCTAATTAGTAAGTTTCTAGTCATTCTCTTAGGCATTAGAGGCAGAGACAAATGCACAATGTAAATCAATCCTTTACTTCCATTACATAACCTCTTTGAACTTCTGTTTTCTCTTCTATAAACTGAGGACTACAGTGCATCAGAAAGTTGCTCTGGGAATTAGATGAAATAGTGTATTGAAACACCTAGTTCACTGATGGCCGCAGAGTTGATTATTAACAAATATAACACCTTTATCTCTAAATCATTATGAATTTGTGAAATCACCATACTTTGGCTCTACTCTATTTCACCCTGAATCAGATTTACCTAATAACTATTCCTTATGGATAATAAATAAAAGCTCAAGAAAGGAGAGAAGATTTCTGTGTATGTTTATCTTTTTGTTCTACAGAAGGCAGAAGTCGAACATAAGCCCACACAGAAAAATATATGGCCCTTATTTACTTGGCAAATGGTATTTCAGATGCACTGCTTTATTCCATGCCTCATCTCAAATCTTTGAACTATTTTCTTTATTTTACAAATAAAGAATCCTAACTGAGAGATGTTAAGTCAATTCTGTAAGATATCCCACTCAAGAACAAAACCTGAACTCCCGGTCTTCTAATTTCAAGCTTTTTATACTTAAAAAAAAAAAAAAAAGTCCTTTTGAATGATGCTCTAGCATCAACCTCTAAAGACGTTATAGCTGTTTCATACTGAGCTATCAGATATTATTAATAATTTCAAGGAAACTAGCAGACAAGAGGCGCAAAGAAAATAGTGAGAATTGAGGACATTCGTCATGGCTCCCAGGTTTTTCCTTTCTGCATCTGACATTCTTTCTCTGGTTCAAGTAATAGATATTATTTCTAAGTGAGGTTTTGGTCACCTCACCTCATACAGCAGCAAGTGTTTACATTACCTATATCTCCATTTTATAACCCAGAGAGTTATATAACTTACGAGACATTGGAGAGTCATAACTCATAAATCCATAGATTCTAGGTTGGGTTATCATAAATAATTCTAAACCAGGGACTTCACAATAAGCACATTTCCTATATAAGGGCTCCCTCCTTTCCTGGCAAATAGAAACAGTCTATTTATAAGAAGGTAGAATTTCCAGCATGCTTCTACAGATATTAGACACGATGACTTGTCTCCCCAGGAGTGTGTCACCAGATGTATATGTATATGCTTTCTCGTACCACCCACTTTATACTATTGAGAATGTGAAATCCTTTTTAGTGAAATGATACAAAATATGTGTTTATACACAGAATAGCTTTATTAAATCTATGTCTTATAGAATTATAGAATTCTAAGTCAGAAAAAGAACAGCAACTGATCCGCCCTTTCATTTGATTGTTTTGAGAAAATTAGAGTACTTATTCTTTGGATAAAATTTTTCAGTACTAAATTCACTTCGTTTTGTATTGCAGTCAGTTTGTTCATTTATTCATACAACAAATATTATTCTGGGCCTGAAATACAGCAAACCAGACAAACAAACATCCTTGCTCTCAAGATACATATGTTCTAGTGAGGAAAACAGACAAAAATTCAAATAAGATAATATCTATATATGTTTTACTATGTTGGATGTTAAGTAAGAAGAACACAAATTAAACAAAGAAACTAGAAAATAAGTTGGCAAGGATCAGGATGGGGAGATAAAACGTAGAAGACCTCTTTGAGAAGGTGGAATAGGAAGTCAAGAACTGAAGGAATGAGGAAGTGAAGTGTGTATCTTACTGAGGAAGAGGATCCCAGGCGGGTATCACCATGTGCAAAGTCCCTGAGGCAGGACTACCTCTGATATTTTGGAGGAACAGCAGACTAGTGTGCCTGGACCAGAATCAGGTGATAGATCATGAGGTCAGACAAATAATGGAGTGCTGTGTCATGCAAGAGGCCAATTGATTATATGTATGTATTCTTCATTTAATTGAAGTTATAAATGTCAGTGCCTTTTTAGCATACTAAATCTACTCACCCAATAGTCTTTAATCCACATAGCTAAAATAATGCCTTCAATATAAATCTCTGATCTGAGTTTATTGCTTGATAGAATGCCTTTTAAAATCTAAGGTTTTTTTGACATATTGAAATGAGATTCCATTAGATCATGCTAAAATTTTAAGGCATAATAACTGTTTCAAGAAATTAATAATTATAATACCTTCTAGATCTTTAATTGCCTTGCAAGCTACTTTATTATTTTCTGCCTACTCTCCTGAGCATAAAGTTTCAGAAACTTCTTGGTAATAGGGGCTCACATACAATACCCAAGTTACAGAAACTACCAAATATGTATTAGCTACTACTCTGTATGTAACTATGTTCCTGGTTTATTCTCATTTTTTTGAGACCTCAAGTAAGACTTGGCTTGCATATGAAACATGTTCGGGAGGTAAAAATGAGTTATCATTAGTTCAGTTGAGATTCAGCATACTTAGGTTTGAGTAACCACAAATTGTAATGTTTCTCAGAAATTGATGATGTTTACATACCTCTTTATACTATCATAGTTTCCTTAATATTTTCTAGAATATATGGTATTGTTTCTTATACTTTTAAGACTTGCTCTGCTAAATATAAATGAACACACATCTCTTTTATAGCTTTCTACTATATTGTGCTTCCTTAAGTACATAGTATACCATTATCTATAATAATAAATCAGGCTCAAAGAATTCTGGCTAAAACATTGCCAGAAACAACAGAATGCAAGAATGGCAAGATGCCACAGGGAGCCATATGACTTATAGTGAGTTGTTTTAAGAGCAGTTTTTAAATATTCTTACAATTTCCTTATCCACTTTTTCCTTTGTTGCAAGGAATATTTACTACGAAAAAAATATCTTTGAATATTTTTTCTCATGCTTTCTAACATCTGACATACAGCTATAATGTTAAAATAGGATTTCATGTATGTCTGTTATATAGTAATACATTAGAGTAAGAGTACACAATATTATTAAATATTATTTATAAAGATCCAAACAGCATAACATTTTCATTTAAAGAAACCTTAGTAATGCTATATAGATAATATTAGATATCTTAGCTCTGTAATAAAAATGTACTAAAAATATAATTTTATATCTTATAATAGAACTATGAACTTTAACACACACACACAAAAAAATCCTGCATACCAAAAATACCTGAAATTGAACTGGTCTTATTTTACTTGGCGCACTGTGACTCTATTGCATACATTTCTCCCAGTCTGGCACATTTGAGAAATGCCTAGAAAATGTCAAATTAAGAAAAAGCCAATGCGGCATCTCCACGTTATTCCAATCCCTGCAATTCTCCTGTCTGGGAGACATAAATGGAATGGCAGCTGTTTCTTCAGTGTATTTGATATATACTCTCAGAGTAATTTCCTGATGGATATTTTGGTTGCTACATTTCCAGTTGTTGCAGCAGCAAAGATGATTCTGACACTCTTCTTTGAGGTAATTAAACTTTCAGCCCATCTGTGCAGTAACTTTCATAATATTTTCAAAGGGCACCAAATGCTTTTAATATTTGTACCACTTCATTTTTACTTGCTAAGGGACCTATTATCTAGCTGAACATTGTTGAAACAAGTTTTTCAGAAACTGGTTAGTGAAAGGGGACATGAAAATGTCACATGAGCAAGAAAGGAATGTTAACTAATGCTGAATTTTAAAGTAACCTGAAGGATATCTTGTTTACCAAAACTGCATTGCAGCATCCTTGTATGAGGCATTTGATTCTCTGTGATGTCAAATCCTGAAATGAAATGACAATTTCTGGATATAATCTTTCTTGTTCTGGAGACACTGTCTGCTTTGAGATGTTTGTAGATTGTGTGTACTTCATGAACAGAAGATGATATTGAAAGAGTGAAAAAATAGTAAGTAGACACTAAATGCAGTATTTTTATAAGGCCAATGTTTTAAAAGCATATACAGCATACAAAAAAATGATCATTGTCTCTAGAAAATAAACTTTAATGCACCAATTATTGTCTAATGACAACTTAGATGTAAATAAGATTTTTTAGGGAATAAGAATTTTCATATTTAAACATGTTTTCTTAATTCTACATTTTTTCTTTAGAAAAAAATATTTATTTTATGTATTAGTTTGATAGAGAGAGTGCGCAAGCAGGGGGAGGGATAGATGGTGGAGACCTCAGACTCCTTGTTAAGCTCAGAGCCCAGCATGGGGCTTGATCCCACAACCCTGAGATCCTGACCTGAGCAGAAATCAAGGGTCAAAGGCTCAATTGACTGAAACACCCAGACACCCCTACATTTTTCTCATAATCAGTGTTTACTGTAGGAACTTTAAAGGTATGAAAAAAATCAGGGCGCCTGGGTGGCTCAGTGGGTTAAAGCCTCTGCCTTTGGCTCAGGTCATGATCTCAGGGTCCTGGGATTGAGCCCTGCATCAGGTTCCCTGCTCGGCAGGGAGCAGCTTCCTCCTCTCTCTCTCTCTCTCTGCCTGCCTCCCTGCCTACTTGTGATCTCTGTCTGTCAAATAAATAAATAAAATCTTTTTTTAAAAAAAAAGGGTATGAAAATGGACTATTAAAATCTTCTCTAACTCCAATATCTTCATTAATTACTACTATCAATTTAATCATATAAATGCTTGAAAGACACAGATTAGAATTACCCTATGCATTTTGTTTTACTGCCTTCTCTTTTATCTTATCATTAACATTTTGAAAGTTAAGCAACATTTCTTTCAATGTTTGTATAGACGTTCATCAACTAGATATACCATATATGATTTAGTCAATCCTTTTTTATTGCTAAAAAAAATGTTTATCTTTGATAACCTGTCCTTTTCTATGTTTTTCTTACTTTATGATATTTATATATTTTTGCCTTATTTGTAAGAATTAATAAAGATAGAAATTCACAGTTTATGTATGATACAGATATTTTATTCTTTATTTTTAATATTATCTAGGTAATTTGAGACCTACATTAGTTTATACTGACAAATCTTTCCATCTTATTTGTCCTTATAACTTTGTATGAATTTTATATTTAGAAATATCAATCTTGTATAGACAAAAGATATATATTTATCCATATTTTCTTATTTTAATACACGTGTTATTTAACTAAAAAGTATTTCATATATTTACAATTTATTTTTGTGCAGAGAATAAATCTGTGATTTAATTTTTGCCCAAAAGCATCATAATCATCTAAATGCCATATATTATTTTTTCTTCTTGCTTCAGGTTTTCCACTTGCTCTGTTTATTAGTACTTTCACACTTTATCATTCTTCTTGTCAATGATTTATAAATCATGAGCATCAAAATAGAATATCAAAACTTTTATAAACACAAGACTAAAATCTTGTGATGGAACATTAAATTGTCTTTAGCAAAAGAAGAATATAAGGAACTTTATAATCTATCAAGAAGGTGGGAATTAAGGAGGGCATGTATGGCATGGAGCACTGGGTGTGATGCATAAACAATGAATTTTGGAACACTGAAAAAAAATAAAATTTTAAAAAGAAGTTTTTAAATAAATATTAGTTTATTACAAAACAGTGAGATCAACATGAGTGAATTTAGTATATGTTTACCTGCTATGTTCAAGCACAGCTGTGTACATGTGTCTCAGAGATGAAGATACAGTCCTTTTCCTTAAGACACTTACAAAGAGATAATGCCATTCGGAAAGGTTGTGATAGGATTGATGTATGTGTAGCATGGTATGCCAGCAAGTCATTCAATTCACCTTGGCTTTCAGGAAGGAATTCCTGGATGAGATATATCTCAGCTTACTGATAAAAGATGAAAAAGAATTTTCTAGATAAACAAAGGTATGCCTGCTACCACATGAGCAAAGCCATGAAAATATAATACAAAACGTTTAAGGGAAATGGAAATAGCAATATTGTAAAACCACGTGAGTTCAGCTATTTTTATGATAACCAGAAGGAAAAAAGAAATCATCATCATATCCAAATGTCTGACTGTCTATCTATCTATCTATTCATACCGTCACAGATCCTTTTTTTTTTACTGAAAAAAAATAATTGCAGAGAGAGAAAAAAAAAAAAAACTGAGAGAAATAACACACATGAAAGAGAATATGAATGAGAATGAAAGTACTTTATTAATAGTTATTCTTCTTTAATGCTAGACAATATTTAGCCTAGCTGGACATCTTGAAAAGTGATAATATCCCATGTTTTATTTACCTGTTGAAAGGTTAACTTTGGCCTTAAACTGTGTTATTCCCACACTATGCACAGACATCAAGATTCTTAGAATAGACTCATAAGGACAAGGTCATATCTTCTGGAAGTAAAAATAAAATTTTAACCATCACAATTCTGCTAGCACAGAGTTAATCAGCATAAGCTAAATTAAGTGATATTATCTTTTAGCTCTCCCTCTGTTTACTACTTACTAGATGTATAAATGATGCTTACTGCGCTTTGCAGAGAACTGGCAAACAAATCTTACAAGCATAGAATAGAGGAAGATCACCAATTGTCCTCCTTTAATGGGTGCATGCAGCAAATAAGAGAGTAACAGTTTTATTCTAAATTTTTAAAGATTTTATTTATTTATTTGACAGACAGAGATCACAAGTAGGCAGAGAGGCAGGCAGAGAGAGAGAGAGAGGAAGAAGATGCTCCCTGCGTAGCAGAGAGCCCGATGCAGGGCTTAATCCTAGGACTCTGGGATCATGACCTGAGCTAAAGGCAGAGTCTTTAACCCACTGAGCCACCAAGGTGCTCCTATTCTAAAATTTTTAATAGAATATTCTTAATTTATCTTTAAATTAAAATGTAAGAAAAAAAATCACAAGGATAAGGTACCTTATGTGAGTAGGAGTCATTCTACATGTAATATTATACTAGCTTTGGTGAGGAAATTGAAATAAATTATTAATCTTGTGGAATTTGCAATATGTTCCTTTATCATGCAAATGGGGAAATAGTGGCTATGGCCTTTATCAATGCTGGTTTTGCTGACAGAAACATACAATTAGTTTTTTTTTTTAATTTATTTTTTAAGATTTATTTATTTATTTGACAGAGAGAGATCAACAAGTAGACAGAGAGGCAGGCAGAGAGAGAGAGAGGGAAGCAGGCTCCCTTCTGAGCAGAAAGCCTGATGTGGGACTTGATCCGGGGACCCTGAGATCATGACCTGAGCCGAAGGCAGCGGCTTAACCCACTGAGCCACCCAGGCGCCCCGAAACATATAATTAGTTTTTTTTAAAATTCTACAATGTAGGGGCACCTGGGTGGCTCAGTGGGTTAAGGCCTCTGCCTTTGGCTCAGGTTTTAATCTCAGGGTCCTGGGATCGAGCCTCCCATCAGGCTCTCTGCTTGACAGGAGACCTGCTTCCCCCTTTCTCTCTACTTGCCTCTCTGCCTACTTGTGATCTCTATCTGTCAAATAAATAAAATCTTAAAAAAATAAAAATAAAATAAAAATAAAAATTCCACAATGTATAATTCATTAGACTTTTTATTTTCATTTTGAAAATTCAATGAAATGTTACTTTCATAATTAAATGTGAAATGTGTGATCTACATAAAGTTTTGTTTTTTTTTTTTCATAATGGTTGCATGATGCTTAAAAAACAACATATGGGGTGCCTGGGGGGCTCAGTGGGTTAGAGCCTCTGTCTTCAGCTCAGGTCATGATCCCAGGGTCCTGGGATCAAACCCCACATCAGGCTTCCTGCAGCGAGCCTGCTTCCCCATTTCTCTCTCTGCCTGCCTCTCTGCCTACTTGTGATCTCTGTCTGTCAAATAAATAAATAAAATCTTTAAAAAAAATACATGAAACACCTTATATTGACCATCTTCTCACTCTGACTTGTATTTTTATCTTCGTTTTTAAAATATCATCAGCTACAAAGTGATGCCATTACATAGGTTTTGTCATTCTAACTATCTGAGAGAAGTAATCAAGTTACTGTTTAACAAAAGTAAGGTTCTGCTGTGGCAACAGCTTATTCCTTATTCTTTCTTCTGGATTTGTGGATAGATTAGTTCATTCCAAATCTTCTGTTACCTTTCGTCTGACATTTCTCCAGGGGTCTAAACTGTAAAGGAGACTGGCTTCACATTGGTCCCAAACAAACATGAAATACTTTCTTACTGCCTTATCCAAACCATCTAACAGCATTCCAGTTTAATTTTCTTATATAGAAAGAGACAAAATGAAAAAAAGTCACTGTTACACAATTGGATTTGAACATGAAGTTCCACTGCATTTTAGATGAGTTTCATTTAACTGGAAACCGATGGCTATTACAAATGAGGTTCTAGAGCAGTTTGCACAATTCGGTACAAGATTTGTAGCATGAGTCTCATAAAGATAAGACATTGTTTTATAGTCAGATTTGCAGCAGCTCACTATTCATCTCTATGAGGAAGGGGGAGAAAGTTCATTGAACAGTTGATTTAAAATGTACATTTAGAGAAAAAGTATCACAAAATAATTTGAATCTTTTCTTGGGCTTGGCAATCAGCACACCCATTCTTCGTGAAGAATGTAGCAAGCAGGACATGGTTACTTTTCTAATAATGTGTATCTACTAGTGTCATGCTATCTGGTGAGTACAGAAAAGGCATTCATCCTTGTTCTTTTGAAAAGTAAGAAGTTGCATTTTACCTCCCCTCTCAAAAACAGACTTCAAATAATTAGGCACAAAATGTAATAATAGGCATAATCAGTATTCACTTTACAGAATTTCTTTAAGAATACTATGTTATAGAAAATTAACATTAATCTAGACACTTCTTTAAGCATGTTATTTTCTGAGTTGTTTCAACCTTAGAAAAGGCCAACTACATTTGTCAAGAAACTCATATTTGAATGGGTACAAATATTAACAAAATTCACTTTAATTACCTTAACATGTTTCCAGTATTAAATGCAATTCATTATTTGAATCAATTTTCAACCACATGCTATTTTTTGTACCTTATTCACTAAATTTTACTTAATACATTTAGCCAAGTTGACAGAAAAGAAGTTCACAGCAGTGCTTTTCTTCACTGAAGGAAATTTGCTTTATTTCTCCCACAGAGATCTCACTAGAGGTTCAGCATTTACATTTCTCAGGAGTCTTAATATTCTCAGTGGGGTCAAAATAATTGTTTTAGGTTTTATTGCTTGAATAAATCAGTACTGGCCAAAATTATCTGAACATGTGAAGTTATGCTAAAACAGCACCATTCCATATTTTAGAGTAATTATTAATCTATACTTTTCTCTTGTCCCTCCCACAAAATGTAAACGCTAGGTTCAGCCTAATTTTACACATTGGCTTAGCTTGAAATTGTGGGTCTTTATACAAATATGAAAAATGTATACATTTTAACTGTACATATTTACAAAATATTTCAATGAAATATCTCAGGGTGTGTTAATCAAAAAATAAGTTATATAATGTGTTACCTTATTACTAGAACTATAGAATATTCACAGGAAATCTGAAAGCTAAAATCCTTTCTAATAACTATGTACATAGCCAACATTCAAAATCTCTGATGTTCATAGAGCTGTTGAAAAAGGCACCTCAATTGCTGAACAGTACTATTAACAGCTTTACTTTCTTCTGTCTATCAGCTAAAATCTACATTGTTCGTTACCATCATGTCAGCTGTGGTGCCTGTACTACCCGCATGGCACAGTTTGAGCTACTGTGTGTTATCAATGGCAACTCGTACAGAAAAACAAAGGAAGAAGAGGTGGGGGCAGTTTTCAAGGGACCTACCCTATGGAAACTGAAGGTGTGGTAGAAGGCAAAGCCTAAAAAGGATTAGGACAATACTTTTCTTCCATGAAGTAACAGACGGAGGTGGTAGTGCTTATTGGACATCCTAAAGAAATATTTAGATGATCTAATAAAGAGTCTTAATACTATCTTGTAATTCTATTCTAGAAGCAGTGAGTGAGACATAGAGGGGCAAGCTGTTCTTGGATTATTTGTTGCTTTTTCCAAAACATCTCACTTAGCTATGGGGAAAAATACATAAAAATAAGATATTGAGAAACCTCTTTCTTTTAAATCAACAAAGTAGAAATATATCATATATTCATTTTTGTTGGGGGGCTTATTATATTTTATTTTGCTAAGTCTTTTCTTTTAAGATTTTATTTATTTATTTGACAGATTGAAAGAAAAAGAGAGAGCGCACAAGCACGGGGAGCAGTAGAGGGAGAAGGAGAAGCACAGTCTCCCTGCTGAGCAGAGAGCTGGACAAAGGGCTGATCCCAGAGTGCTGGGACCATGGCCTGAGCTGAGGACAGATGCTTAATCAACTGAGTCACCCAGGAACCCCTCTAAGTTCCTTGTTGGTCCAAATTTTGAAATGCTCCAATTATCTCTTACTAGAGGTAAATTCTTGACACCATTAGTTTTGTAGATAAAAATAATTTTATGCTGCAACCTTATCTAAACTCACATATTATATTATATATATAAATATATAATATATATACGTGCATGCATATGTATTCATATGCATATATATTCATATATATAATCTGAGTGCTACCACAAAAATATCATGGTGTATATAAGAGCACAATAATTACATAGTAAGTACTTCATCTTTTCAAGAGCTAAATTTGAAGTACATAACTCCCTATGGAATATAACTCAATAATGCATTAGTTTTACATGTATTCCCATTAACTATTCTATTTTTTTCTTTCCAATTATTAAGGTTCTCTTTCAGCATAACTTCAGGCTAGAAATACTCTTTTGTCTATTGCCTTTAGTAGATAATTTATATTCTTGTGATTTGTTACATTTGCATGTTATGCATTTATAGTTACACTACATACTAAAAAAAGGAATAGATTGTTGTAGAAGGTAACAAGCTTATGAAACTAGTGCACTGATTAAGGAGATTTATTCATTTATTCAAGAATTATTTACTGAATAATTGGTAGATAATTTTCATTATCTACCAATTAGATAATAGATATAATTTTCTACCATGCTCTAGGTCCTCTATGAGCACTGGGAAGAGAGTAAAAATGCAAAATGTCCCCTCCCCTCATGCAGCCTACGGTCATCTCCCTTTTCTTTCAAAGGCACCTAAACAGAACTTTTAAAAAATTTTAATTTCTTTATTTTAGAGAGAGAGAGCTTGCATGAGTTGAGCGAGGGGCAGAGGGAGAGAGTAGTCAAGCAGACTGCCCAACCAGCACAGAGTCTGGCATGGACCTGAGGCAGGGATCCATGCAGGTCTCCATCCACAATGTGGGATATCATGACCTGAGACAAAATCCAGCCTCATGCTTAACTTACTGAGCCACGCAGACGCTCCCAGAGCTTCTTAACAATTTTTGTCTTTCTCTTCCTAAAATAAATTTCTAATTCTTAAAACACTGAAGTCTGTTTTATAGACATATTAATACTGGCTTGTTAGATGAATTCCTATTCTTCTAAAGTAGACACCAAGTGTCTAAAATCATTATTTACCACAGAAATATTGCTGGAAATTTATAGTTAAAAAAATGTTAAAATCTCTTTCCAAAGACTCAATACTTTTACAAAATGGAACATATACGTGCTTATACCCTATTGTAAGAGGATGAAGTGACAACGATTCTTTTTTCAGTCTTGTCAATGTTTGCTCTTTGTATCTGGAAGTGAGGTTATTGGGTAAATTCATCTTTTAAACTATTTTATCTTTCCAAGGAATTAATCTCTTTACAATAATGCTTTACAATTATGACCCCTCTCTTTGTATTCAGCAATATATTCTGGTTTGAATTATACTTTGTCCAATATTAATATAAACACATTTGCCTTCTTTTTTTTTTTTTTTTTTTTTTAATTTTATTTATTTTTATTTCCAGCATAACAGTATTCATTATTCACATTTGCCTTCTTATGATTAATATATACCTAACATTTTTCCAACATTTTATTCTTTTTCTTTGCTATATATTTTTTTAAATTTTTTAAACAAATATCATTCATATTTTTAGTTTTAATTTAGTGTTTACATTTTTAGAACTCTTTTAGGGGTGTTTGGGTGGCTCAGTGGGTTAATGCCTCCTCTGACTTCGGCTCAGGTCATGATCTCAGGGTCCTGGGATTGAGCCCCACATGGGGCTTTCTGCTCAGCAGGGAGCCTACTTCCCCTCTCTCTCTGTCCACCTCTCTGCCTATTTGTGATCTCTCTCTGTCAAATTAAAAAATATATATCTTTAGAACTCTATATTATAGTGCATTCCATTTTATCAATCATTACTGATCAGTTCATTAATATCTTCCTTAGATCTGATAGTGTTTTGTCACCATAATCTCCTTCATTGGATTCTTTCTTTTTTTAAGTTTTTGTTTTAATTCCAGTTAGTTAACATTCAGTGTTACATTGGGCTCAGGTATGCGATTTAGTAATTGAACACTTCCATACATCACTCTGTGCTCATCACAGGTTCACTCCTTAACCCCATCACCTATTTAACCCATCTTCTTGCCCATCTCCCATTTTGTAACCATCAGTTCATTCTCTGTAGTTGAGTCTGTTTTATGGTTTGCCTTTTTTCCCCCTATATGCTCATCTGTATTATTTCCTAAATTCCATATATAAGTGAAATCATTTGATAATTTTCTCTGACTGATTTACTTCACTTAGCATAATATTCTCTAGCTCCATCTCTATCATTGCAAATGGCAAGATTTCATTCTTTTTTATGGTTGTGTGATATTATTGGTGTGTGTGTGTCTGTGTCTGTGTCTGTGTATACCTCCTTTTATCTATTCATCAGTCAATTCATCAGTCAATCCTATAAAACATCAAGGTACAAGTATCCCTTCAAATTAGTATGTATTTTTTTGAATTGGTATTTTGTATTCTTTGGGTAAATACCCAGTAGAGCAATTGCTGTATCATAGGGTAGTTCTATTTTTTAAATTTTTGTGGAAACTCTGTATTGTTTTCCAGAGTGCCTACACCAGTTTGCATTCCCACCAACAGTGCAAGAGGGTTCCATTCCTCCACATCCTCATCAACACTTGTTTCTTGTGGTGTTGATTTGAGCCATTCTGACAGGTGTGAGGTGATATCTCATTGTAGTTTTGATTTGCATCTTCTTGATGATCAATGATGTTAAGCAACTTTTCATGTGTCTATTAGCCGTCTGTATGTCTTCTTTGGAGAAATGTTTATTCATGTCTTCTGCCCATTTTTAATTGGATTATTTCTTTATCAGATATGACATTTTATTTCTAATCTCAATGTGTCCTTATATTTAAATTGCATATATCATAAGCAGCTTTTTTGTTTTGTTGTTTTATCCGCTCTATCTCTATCTTTCAATTGGATTGTTAGGTTTGTTTATATTTAATGCAATTTGTGATGGACTTGGATATGAGTATACTATTTTACTATTTGTTTTCCCTTTGATACTTGTTCCTTTGTTTTTAATTGACTACATATTTTAGATTTCTTTTCATAATTTGCCATGTTTTCTCCACTACTGGCTTTAGCTCCATCCCTTTGTATTATTATTATTTTTTAATGGGTTCTCTAAAGATTAAAATATGTATCAGTATCTTACCACAATCTACATAAAATTAATATACCACTTCATATATAACAAATAATATAAACAGTATAATACAATTAAACCCACCATTCATGTTACTGTTTTATAATTTTACTACTGCATATGTTATAAACTTATCATACATATTTTATTTAAATAGTAAATGGTCTTTTAATAGACTTTAACATGGCCCTTTCATATTTACTTACATTTTTTACCATTTTTTTAAAGATTTATTTATTTATTTGACAGACAGAGATCACAAGTAGGCAGAGAGGCAGGCAGAGAGAGAGGAGGAGGCAGGCTCCCTGCTGAGCAGAGAGCCCAATGCGGGGCTTGATCCCAGGACTCTGGGACCATGACCCAAGCCAAAGACAGAGATTTTAACCCACGAAGCCACCCATGTGCCCCACATTTTTACCATTTTAAGTAATTCACATTCATTTTTGCAGATATAGACTTTTATCTGTGTTATGGTCTTTATCAGAAAAAATTTCTCTTAACATTTCTTGTAATGAACATCTATTGGTGGTTTTGTTTGTTAAACATGTCTTTAATTTGCTTTTATGTTTAAGGGTATATTTTCACTGGATATAAAATTCTAGGTTGACAGGTCTCCCCTCATCCCCAAAAAGCACTTTAAAAACTTAATTCCATAGTGCTCTTTATTCTAATGTTCTGTTAAATCAGTCATCTTTATTTTTGTTATATTAAGCATAGTATTTATTTATTTCCCTACAAAGGCTTTTATGACCTTTTTTTTAATCCTTAATTTCAGCAATTTGACTATGTGGTATCTGTGTATGATTTTCTTGGGTTTGCTGAGCCTCTCGACCATATGGGTTGGTATCTTTCATCAGTTTTGGTAAAAAAAAAAAATAGGTATTATCTTTTTGATTAATTTGTGTATCTTTCTGTATCCTATTTCTTTCTGGAACTTTAATGATATGTATGGTGAACTATTTGATATTGTCTCACTGGTTTTACATTCTCTATTACTATTAATTTTCTTTATCTTTGCACTGCCTCAATTTTTGTAATTTCTGATTTAGATGATTTTTGTTTTATCTGCTATTAAGCTAACAATAAATCCTTTCCTTAAGATATTTCATTTTTAGCGATAAAATTTTCAGTTGGTTCTTCTTCAACTTTTCTATTTCCCCCCAAATTGCATATATTTCCATTCATTTTGTGCAGTTTTTCTGAAAAATGTTTTGAATACATTTCTAACAACTACTTTAATGTTCTTGTCTACTAATATCACCATAAGGATTATCTGTGGGGCGTCCTTATATTAACTGTTCTTTCCCTCGATTATAAGACCCATTGGTTGTTTTTTTGTTTCTTTCCATATGAATTCCATTTTTTTTTCAAATCTATGCTGCACATTAAAATTATTTATTTGTTTACTTTTGTTATCTTCCTGTAAGGAGTATAGAATTTTGTTCTGGTGGATAGCTACTGCTTTAAGGTTACTTTTACAATATTGAGGCTTGATTAGATGGGAATTATTTTGGCTTTGTCCTTACTCTGAGGGTATAAATATGACCTTTCTAGGATTTCAACTCAGCTTTAGGTGATCACCAATGGAAGTCTTAAACAGACAACAACAATGAAAAGAACTTATGAGTGTGTGAAATAGATGTGATTATTTGAGATAAATATAGAATGAGAAAACCAGTGATATGATATTGCCACATAGGATAAAACTATTATCCCTTTTACAAAATGGAGTATCAAACTAATACAAACTAGATGATAGTACTACTTTCTATGCAAACCTAGAACATGAAGCATTATCTACCACGTAGCAATAAATGTTCTAAATAATAAATCATTTTATAAAAATTAGCGACCCTTGAATTTTACATCTATTTAGTATTTTCACTATAGAATTCTAACCATGTTTCATACCCAGGCTAATAATAATCTTAGAATTATTATTAGGATGTCTTCAATAATATACACTTCAGCTTCAGATCATAGCATAATGTATAGAGAACTTGAACCAGTATGTCATACAACTGAAACTAATGTTATGTTAACTATACTCAAATTTTAAAAATAATTAAATAAAATAAAAAATAAAGGTTATGCTTTTTTAATGAACTGATAACATGGGAAGACATTTCAATGAAAAAACTCTGAATTCCTCAATTTACTCATTAAAAGGATCTCAGTGTTTCTAGCTTTTGTGTGTCCCTCTTTGTAAGAGTATAGATGCAATATTCTTTGTACCTGTTTACATGCTGCTGAAATTGAAGTTATTGGATCAAATAATCTCTTAAGTCATTATCTATGTCTTAGGATAAAAAAAAAAAACCTGATTACATTTTAATCACGCTGCATGTCTTATATGTTGCAGTTGACATTGCAAACAATTCAATAAATTATCATTTATTAGCACTACTATGAAATGTGCCAAGCAGAAAAATAACATATAAGTATTTTCTCTTCTTTAAAAGTACACAAATTGGAAGGGACCAAAAAGTAAATAGATAGCATGAACATCACGTGATATGCTAAAATAGAGATACAAAAAAAAGTACACTGAGAAAGTTTTCACATGGAATCTCCTAGGAAAAGCTTTTTAAAATCCAGACAAGTAACTATTCCTGTTTCTAATTCTAACATTTCTTACCAAAATGGTTTGAATGATAGTAAGGGAGTAGAAGACAATCCCTGGTATAAATGCAATAAGATTTCCTGGATAAATGCATTAAGATTCTGGAAATATGCTGTAGACTACTTCACTTCATTGCTCATATAACTTTCGTTATTTTTAAAGATTTTTTTTTTTTTTTTTTAATTTGGCAGTAAGAGAAGGAACACAAGCAGGGGGAGTGGCAGAGGAAGCAGGCTTCCCCCTGAACAGGGAGCAGGATGCAAGACTACATCCCAGGATCCAAGGATTATGACCTGAGCCCAAGGCAGACGCTTAATGACTGAGCCACCTAGGCCTCCTACTTTCATTATTTTAAATCTCTTCTCTTTCTGTCCTTTTTCCTTGTTCTTCCACTATTTCCTTTTCTCTTCTTTTCCTTTTTTCTTGATTTTTCAAATATAGCAAAGTGGTTGCTTTTGCTATCAGTGCTAGAAATCTTGCTGACTCTTTAACAAGAACATTAAGTTATTCCTACAACTTTTGACTTGGGTAATTTTACTATATTTATTACTATTTTGTACTTGTTTCACAACTATGTAATGCAGTCAAAAGAAAATTAAACCCTGACTTTTGTACATTTTTTTCTCAAGTGTGTAAACAGATGAATAATTGTCACAGGACCCAATCAAATATTGCAATTAGTTATTACAATAAAAGAACTCCGGAGGAGTTCTTTAACAAACTTGTAATTTAATAAATATTTGCATACATAAAGTCCTGGAAAACTTGAGTAGAATAATTCAAAATAACTAATAAAATCATCACCAAATCTGGGGGAGAAACAGTAGAAAATTAATAAATTTACTATCTTAAGAAAGGTGAATGTTGAGTTTTTTTGGTCTATTAGAGAATAAATTATGCAAATCTAGAATATAGTGCATTATCTACCAGGTAACAGTAAATGTTTTAAATAATAAATCAGTCGATATTGATTTATCTATACCAAAAATAATTTAATGTAAGAAAAATTCTCAGTAACAACAACAAAAAAAATTATTTTAATACTGACACCTTTCATATTCTTTATAATTCCAAGCATGAGTTTAACCTGATAGTAGGATTACATTTAAAGAAAAACATTGTGGGGCGCCTGGGTGGCTCAGTGGGTTAAAGCCTCTGCTTTCGGCTTAGGTCATGATCCCAGGGTTCTGGGATCGAGCCCCGCATCGGGCTCTCTGCTCAGCAGGGAGCCTGCTTTCCTTCCTCTCTCTCTGCCTGCCTCTCTGTCTACCTGTGATCTCTGTCTGTCAAATAAATTAAAAAAAAAAAAATTTTTTTTAAATTAAAAAAAAATAAAATAAAGAAAAACATTGTGTCAGATAAGACTTAAAGATTTTTCTCAAGTGGACATTTTTTTCTCAAGTGTGTAAACAGATGAATAATTGTCACAGGACCCAAGGGTCCTGTGACACAGGACCAAGAGTCATATGATCTCTTACTATTGTGATGGAAAATTAAGACAACAGAACACAAAAGTACTATCCATGACTTTTATTAGAGGCAAAACAAGAGGAAAACATAATACTATTGACTTATCTCTTGAATTATTTTAATTTTATGCCTACTTGTATATATATTATTCATGCTGGATATATTATATGCAACATATAAATATTTACCATGTAAGAGTGAAAAATTTATGCTGTATAAATGTGTTTCTCGAACATTCCAGCTCCCTCACAGAGCCGCTGCTCTTGCTCCCCCGTCATGGGACACTCATTCAGTGCTCAGCTAGTCATATGATCTGCTGTTCCTCTAAGACTTTTTGTTGTTCTTTTTTCCATTCAACTTTGTAAATACTTGTTACATTTAAAAATGTATACACACACACACACACACACACAGGCATATATAATATTTATAGAGATTACTGTGCATACATCTTTAAAAACCTCCATTAATCAACCATTTTACTTGTGTATTTTTCCTTTTTTTGCTTATGGTTTTGGTGTCATATCCAAAAAGCCATCACCAAGACCAATGTCAAGGACATTTTTCCTATGTTTTCTTCTAAGAGTTTTATGAGTTCAGGTCTTCCAATTAGGTATTTAATCAATTTCAGTTAACTTTTGTAACTGTGGGGTTTAATTCACTGGGAAGCGAATATTCAGTGTTCCAAACCCCATTTATTGAAGAGAATATCTTTCCTCTATTGAGTAGTCTTGGCTCATTTGTCAAATATTAGTTCACTGCACATGTGTGGGTTTACTTCTGGAGAATTATCAGTTGTCATGTGTGTCTGTTTTAATATCAGCAACATAGTGTTCTGGTTACTATTGCTTTGCGGTATAGTTTGAAATCAAGAATTATGATACTTATAGCTTTGTTTTTCCTCACTATTGCTTTGGTTATTCTGGCACTTTGAAGTTCCAGACAAGTTTTAAGGTTATTTTTTCTATTTCTGTAGAAAAATGTCATTGGAATTTTGATATTTTGCATTAAATCTACAGATGACTTCAGGTACTATGGATATTCCAGCAGTATTAATTCTTCCAAGCTGCAAATACAGGATGGCTTTACATTTATTTGTCTCTTCCTCAATTTCTTTCATCAATGTCTTATAGTTATTTAGTGTATACATCTTTTACTTCCTTTGTTAAATTTACATGTAAATATTTTATTGTTTTTAATGATATTGTGAATGGGATTGTTTTCTTTATTTCTTTTTCAGATATTTTGTTAATGTATGGAAATACAATCAATTTTTGTATGTTTTTTTATATCTTTTAGCTACAGTTTTAGATGGAGTCATTAGGGTTTGTTACATATAAAATGTTATCATCAGCAGACAAGTTTAGTTCTTCCTTTACAATTTGGATGCTCTCTCTCTTTCTTCTCCTTTGTTCCCTCCTTCCTTCCTTCTTTCTCTTCTCATTCTCCTCCTCCTCCTTTTTCTTCTTCTTCTTTCACTTCAGTGAATACACATACCTTTTTTTTATTAAAAAGCAAAGTGTGAGCCAAGACATTATTTAGTAATTCTTTTTTTTTTTTTTTTTAAAGTCATCTCTCTGACCTAATGTTGTTCGAATTCAAAACCTCGAGATCAAGAATCACAAGCTCTACTGACCAAGCCAGCCAGGTGCCCCTATTCATTCTGATGATTAGACATTATAAATTTATCACAAAGATTAGTGATTCCTTTAAAATAAATATGGAATTTTAAAAATGAACATGTTTTAAGTTTTTCCCATGCCTTTAAACCTAATTTTCCTAAGACTGGTGTGCAAAGAAGTAAACAGTTATAATAGTTTTATTTCAAAAATCACACCACTTCTGAGGAGTGTGTATTCTTTCTTAGCTTTTGTTTAGAGACCGGCCATGTCTCTGCTGTTAACAGAGAATTCCAAAAGTATATTTGTTGTGTGAAGAAATTGTAGATACAGAAAAATATGATTTTTATTTTGTTTAGACTCATTTAGGTTTTCCAGAAATACCATATGTACAAAATAATAAAAGGAAGGCCATCCAAAGTCCTACATCCCTATTTTTTTTTTAAGATTTTATTTATTTGAGAGAGAGAGACAGAGATAGCAAGAGAGAGCAAAAGGTGGGAGGAGAGGGAAAAGCTGGCTCCCTGCTGAGCAAGGAGCCCAATGCAGGGGCTTAATTTCAGGACCTTGGGACCGGAGCCAAAGGCAGATGCTGAACTGAGCCCCCCAGGTGCCCTGTACATAACACTTTCAATAAACTTTACAACCATTTCTCAGTGACACAAGTTGTCACTCATCATACTCACTATATTCAGTGTCTTGTGATACATATGTCCTTATAGCAGTCACAGAAACAAAAATTAAGTCCCCATTTACAAATAAAATAGTAAATCTCATTTTATTTTTATAACACTTTAGAGTTTGCAATTTGATTTCATAAATCTTGCATCATTTGATAAGAAATTTCCTTTTTAAAAAATTTTATTTATTTGTTTGACAGACAGATTACCACAAGTAGGCAGGGAGGCAGGCAGATAGAGAGAGAGGAGGAAGCAGGCTCCCTGCTGAGCAGGGAGCCCCATGCGGGGCTCGATCCCAGGACCCTGGGACCATGACCTGAGCCGCAGGTAGAGGCTTTAACCCACTGAGCCACCCAGGTGCCCTAAGAAATTTCTTTTTTTTAAGGAAACTGATTTCCTCTCTCTCTCCCCCCCGCACTTTCTCTCTTCCAGTCTCTGTTTCTCTTTCCTTCACTTTCACCCATCTCTTCTTTCTCCCTGCATCACATTCATGTATGTTAAGATTATGCCTAAGAATTTCCAATGAAAATTCCCAGAACTGTTCTTTTATACCATGCTGCACATTCTTTAAAGTTGAATAAATACATTTTCATGGTATTGGAATACAAATGACTGACGTTTCTGATACTTTGCCAATATGATAGGATGTAATACTTACTGAAAGCTGCCTTCTTCTAGCTTTATAAGCACAATAACGAAAATGGAAATGGAAGCAGAATGATTAAGTCAGTTCTGGTTCTTATGGCAATTTAGGCAACTCCTTTTATTTCCTATGTATTGATGTAAATATAGCTTACTTTGTCTTGTGGACCTTATCATAGAAACAAGTTTTTGACAGTATGCTATGACATTTTTGAATTGTTTAAAAATAATCAGAATTGCTATATTAATATTTTCTGTAAATAAATTTTGTCTCTTTTTAATAAAAATATATCATATAGAGTACTAAAAAACCCTACTACCTAAGTTCCTGTCTTAATTACCTCCTTAAATTATTTTTTTCTTTTAATTGAAGTCCATTTGTCTCATAGAGTTAACTCTTCCTTAATGTGTTTTATGTTATGAAAAGACTGATGACTTCATTTATAAACAGATACACATTTTGAATGCTTATTTAAGTCTAAATTGACAACTAACATTCTATGATATTTTGTTGAACTTTTTCAGAGACCTTGTTATATTTGGGATTTTTTTCTCTACTGAACTCAGTTTTTAAATAATCTAGATTTTTTTTTTTTTTGTAATAGACTCCAATCTGGCTTCATCTATGAGCCTGATGCATCCTAAATTACCAAGACTAAGTCAATCTTGTCAGCAAATTACTCTAAAAAAAAACAAAAGAAACTTATGTTAATCTATTGGTCAAAAAAAATTGATGGTTTCATATCAGAGAAACCATATAAGTCAAACTAAATTCTTAGAGTCCAAGAACCCCTGCAATCAGGCTCCAACTAATCTTCCAACATTTATTCCATCACACTCCATTAGATAAACCCTCAGGTCACTTTGCTTTCTCAAAAACAGACATTCCAGATAAAATTTTTGTGACTCTTTTATATTTCTAACCATATCAAATTTTTACAAAACCTAACAGGTCATTTTGCATGAATATCCACTGGAAATATAAAACAATTGTGCAGAAAAATGAAGATTTTTTTGTCTTTATGGGTCATTTCTCTTATGGAATGAGCTAGTTACTCAATTACGCGTGCCTACTACCAATGATATTAGCATATTTACTAGACAGATTACTTACGAGTGAAAGTATTTGATATCCTTATTATCTGTCCCAGATATTGGGATCAAATCCACACTCAACAACACATGGTCTGAGCTCAGAGTCTTTACCGTAATTGGAAAATACATGGTCTGCTTGCCAAAAACTAAGGAGTCTCTGACTATGTGATGTGATTTAATGAGTATTTAATCTCACATCTTATCACTGAAAGAGCTTCAAATTCCCTTCATTAGTATAAATTTATTGGGAGCTAGAATTTTACTTCCTTATTTATGTGTCTCCATAACTGCCCAGTATTTGCCATATAGCACTTAGCCAACACAGATTTGCTAATAAAGTTCTCCTAAGGTGTTCATATCTGTCTATGCATTTCAATTAGTTTTAGTCATTATGCCTAAAATGGTTCAACTTGAAACTAATATATCCTCCCTTGCCAAGGGCACTGGGAAAGAGGATAACTTAGTGTTCATGGAAGTTAGAAGAGGGACAGCTCTGGGGTGCCTGGGGAGCTAGGTCAGTTAAATGTCTGCCTTTGGCTCAGGTCGTAGGGCTCCCTGCTCAGTGGGAAGTCTGCTTGTCTCTCTCCCTCTGCCTTTCCCCCTACTTGTGCTCTCTCTTGCTCTCTCTCTCTCAAATAAATAAATAAAATCTTAAGAAAAAAAAATAGAACAAGAAGAAGGATAGATCTATGTTATAGAAATTTCTAGGAGGTCATATGTTGGGGTGGGGGCACTTTAAAGCAAAGCAAGAGGGTTGAGAACAAAATGAGTAGCCTTGCTATAATGGGAAGATTCTGGGTTCCTATATTGAAGATGGAGAGTAAAACAGAATAAATAAAACTGTAATTGTGCTACTGACTGAATTGTTTCCACCCAAAATTCCAATGTTTAAGCCTTAACCCCCAATAGGACTGTATTTAGAGATAGGACCTTTATGGAAGGTTTAATGAGTTCCTAAGGATAGGTCTCTGATCTGATAGCACGGGTGTCCTTTTAAAGAGACATCAGAAACTCTTTATCACTCTGCCACTTGAGGACACCATCAGAAGGCAGTCACCTACAGGCCTGGAAGAGGGCTCCTACTAAAACCTAAACCTACTGGCATCCAGATCCTGGACTTTCAGACTCCAGAAATGTGTGGAAATAAATTTCTATGTCAAAGCCATGTCTATGATATTTTGTCTATGATATTTTGTGATGTCAGGCAGAGCTAAGACAAAGTGTAACCAAAGCCAAAGAGGTTTGCAATTCAACATATCAGTTTAAATACATTTATTTACTTCAAATGTTTACAAAATGGATACATTCACAAAGAAGAAAAACAAAACAAAACAAACAAACAAACAAACAAAAAAAAAAACAGGAAATATGGAAACTGGTTACAGGAGAGCTCCAGTGCTGGCTACGTTTCAAAAGCTCTGCCCCTGAGGACAATTAGAGAAAACACTCTGACATGGGGAGAACTAAGAGAAACCTCAAGGAGGCTGCTTGAAGCAGGTGTGTGCACAGGGGAGGAGGTATTTGAGCAGAAGGCAGCTCTGCCCCATTGTGAGAAATAAAAATAAGGACGGGGTTGTTGGAATTTTGCTTCTGCTTCTTCCCTCACTGTGTGGGACCAACAGTGCCAGAATCCACCCTCATAGTGACTCAGATCTCTAAAGCACATTTTCTCTGGAGTAAAACCAGAGCAACACAAAACCACAGGTGGATGAGGAGGTGGGAAAAACAGGTGTTGGGGGTCTAAAATGCCTTGGACGTGGCCTGCCCCACCTCTCTCTTATACACACCTCCAGGGCTGGTAAACAAGAGGATGGAGTGCTTCTTTTTCGTTCTGCATCTCTTTGCTTAGCTAGGGATCACCTCTTGATCTGAGGAATTGCTAAGAAATGATTAACTGTGGTTTCCTGTTGTTGGTGCCTCAGCTTTTGCAGCCCAAACTTGAATCAGTCAGGGTTCTAGTAGGAAATGCCGGAACTACTTATGGCACTAAAGAACAGGGAATTATTTTAGAAATGTTACTTAGAACGGTTTTTGGAGGAGCTGGGAAGTGAAGATCTGAAAGAAAGAACTGGAGAATCAAAGTCACTGACTCCATCACACTGGAGGGGGCTACAAAGGAGGAACACGGTTCAGAAATAGATTGGGGGCTGCTGTCACTGAGGGTCCTCGTCCAAGTGTCCAGCAATAGACTTAGAGCTACTGTTGCTCAGCAAGTGCAAGATGTTGAAAGAAGATCTGAGCGTAGATCTGTGCAGAGCGAAGGCAAGCTCCCCTCACATCTGTCCACAAGGACGTTCAAAGAGTGATGGTTGCTGCTTCACTCCAGCTTCCAAATCTTGCATAAATTCCCCTTTTGGCCAACTCTAATCCAGAACCATAGAAAGCAGAAGGTGCAGGAAAATGTAAGTTTTGTTGTTGTTGTTGTTGCTGTTGCTGTTTTTTTAAAGATTTTATTTTACTTATTTGACAGACGGAGATCACAAGTAGGCAGAGAGGCAGGCAGAAAGAGAGGAGGAAGCAGGCTCCCTGCCAAGCAGAGAGCCCCATGCGGGGCTCGATCCCAGGACCCTGAGATCATGACCTGAGCCAAAGGCAGAGGCTTTAACCCACTGAGTCACCCAGGTGCCCCCAAATGTAAGTTTTACTTAAGCCAATGGACAGAAATACAAAGCACCATGATACACTCTGAGGTCACTGGACTTGGCACAGCTTAGGCCATTATCTGATTGAGTAGTAAATAAGCATCTAACACATTGGTCAAATCTCACAAGTCAAAATAACCAGGCATTTGTAGAGCACAACTATTTAAAATGAGAAACTGAAAGCCATGTTTTCTTGTTTTCGTTTTGTTTTTAATATTTTATTTATTCATTTGCGAGCGAGAGAGTGTGTAAGCAGGGAGAGCAGCAGGAGGAGAAGCAGACTCTCCCCTGAGCAGGGAGCCTGATGCGGGGCTCGATCCCAGCACCCTGGGATCAGGACCTTAGCCAAAGGCAGAGGCTCGACCCGCTGAGCCACCCAGGTGCCCCTAGAGCGTGTTTTAATATAATGAGAAAGAATCTGAAGAAATGTGTTGACCGTCTCAGACCTCTCTATAATTTATCTGTATCTTGCCATTACAAGTGCCCTTATAAATTATTAGCAAAGTTTGATTTCCAACCTGTAGGTCTCATTTAGGAATCCTGTACTTTATGGTGTTTCATAATAATCTTTTTTATTATTCTTTGACCTACACATATATTTACCACATATGTATGTATTATAAGTAACATAGAAGGCTGCATGTGCATATATACATACAATTGGCCCTTGAATAATGTGGAGGTTAGGGGCATCAACCTTTTCTCTGCATAGCTGAAAATTCAAGGATAACTTTTGACTCCCTAGTAATTTAATTACTGATAACCTACTGTCAACTATATGACACTGATAACAGAAAATGGTCAGTGAACACATATTTTTATATTAATATATGTTATTTCATATAATGTATTATAATAAAGTGAATTAGAGAAGGAAAAATTGTATTAAGAAAAACTATAAGGAAGAAAAATACAACACTGTACTGGGTTTTTAAAAATCCACCTAGAAATGGACGTTATGCAGTTCAAACATGTTGTTCCAAGGTCAGCTCTACTATTTTCATAAAAACCAGGTAACTATCAAAAACAATTGGCATCATACTTACAACCTGAAAGTCTTGGGATATTAAGTGAGAAAAGCAAATTACAAACCAATGTATTTAGTACATACAAAATTTTGAAAAAAAAAAAAAGACTATATGTGAATATTCTTATGCATGTGAGTATTTTTATACACTTTGTATATCCATTATAAATCCAAGTGTATTTTTATACACTTTAGATATCCATTAAAAGTTTCTGGAAGTAGGGCACCTGGGTGGCTCAGTGGGTTAAGCCGCTGCCTTTGGCCCAGGTCGTGATCTCAGGGTCCTGGGATAGAGTCCCGCGTTGGGCTCTCTGCTCAGCGGGGAGCCTGCTTCCTTCTCTCTCTCTCTCTGCCTGCCTCTATGCCTACTTGTGATCTCTCTCTGTCAAATAGATAGAATCTTAAAAAAAAAAAAAAAAGTTTCTGGAAGTATAAACATCTTACTGTTATGAGTCATGGATTTAGGAGGAAGAAAAATAGCTTTTCATTTTTACTTATAATACTTTAATATCATTTGAATTGTTTATTTATAATTTATTTATATTTCAGAATATTTCTATACATAAACCAAAAAAACAGAACAAACAAAACCTTCTAAATTTAGAGTCAGAATGTTCAAGTTTCAGCTGTGTCTCATATAGAGACACCTATTATGTGATTTGGGGCAAGGTGATGCTCCTGGGTGAGTATTTATTGTACTTCTTGCCTTAAAACTTTTTCAAGGGTTAAAATCCATGTGCTTTGCAAATAACAAGGCAATCCAGCAGAAAAGCTCATTTCTTTACAAAGTAAAAAGAGAAAGAGGAGGGGAATAATTCCTTTCTCTTGGATATTTTTGCTTACAGCCCATGCGGGAGTGAGAGTCGTTCCAAAAAGCAGATTTAAATAAAAGCAAATTAGTACAGTGCTAAAGCTATAGCTTTACTTGCCACCCACTATCCAGTGTTATTTGTAGAACTCCATTGTACAAAGATCAGCAAGAGAGAATACAGATGGGCAGAGCATGCAATTTTTATGTGGATCCAAAAAATTAAAAAATACCTGTAAATCTCAGGCCAATTTAACTTCATTCAAGATTATTTTAAACTTGGGCAGATCTGAGTGGATCAGGGGTATAGCCAAACTGTGGAGATTCTTCCCTAGTGTCCCCTCTCCATTAGAAGCCTATCTGATGGCATTTCTCTCATCAATTCTACCCTTAGAATTAGTCCCCACCAGTGGAAATTAGAAAAGTAATTTTAGCGGTGGAAATCAGCAAGTAAAACTCATCGATCAATAGCTCTTAAGGAGAGAAATATCATAATTTATGGCAGGAAAAAAATGACAGTCAGACCCCTGAGGGCAGTAGGCGTTATAAAGATACATATGATGACTTTGCAGTAAGGACGTCCTCATGCACAACAATTTTAGATTGACTGTCATTGTCAACTCAGAGAGATGTCTCTAACCTGTGGTCTTATAATAAGATCTCATTTACAACAGAAAGATATGCAAATCATGATGACTGATGAGCAAGAAATCCACTTCATCACTAGACGTCTGCTCTCACACTTTCTGAAGTACCCCTGAGGATGTTTCCATTGGTCCATTAAACAGTTTGCCTTGATGTACCAGGAAAGCAGAAATTCTCATGTGTTCACCTGCGCCAAATTTCGTAAATGCCAGCCTCTGGAAAGTCCACTGTTTAAGCTGCATCCACAGCAGCTATAGTGCCATCTGTCACATGGAAGTCAGCATATGCTGTTGGACCTGAATAAAATAACCGCTGCTGGCCGCAACCCCGGCTGTGCCCCAGTAGACTGCTTTCTCGAACAGCAATGCAGTTTTCTGCTGATTGACTCGAGCCTGGGTGGCTTCTATCCCACCAAAGAGTTGGATAAACCTTCAGCGCTGAGCCCTGTCTATGAAAATCCAGACCAAAAGGCTCAGAACCATAAAAAGAATAAGTCAGAGGGAATAACTCTTAGGATTTACGCATAGTCATTTTCCCAAAGGCATAACAACTGTGAACAGGTGCAGGGAGAATTGGGAATGAGGAGAAAACATGAACAGCATGTCCAGAAATCTATTGTGTTCCCAGATCTCTTGTAATTTCCTTACACCCAAAATGTCAGAAAGACCTGCCCTGACTTCTTGCCATTGGGTCTAGGACTCAGATCCAGTTCAAAGTGGAGCCAATGTTACCTTACCAAGAATCACTGTTTTTCCTGACAACTGAATAAAGGCACTGCCATTATGCAACTGCAAACACCATTGCCAAAAGGAAAAAAAAAAAAAAGTATTCTAAAGGATGCTCTAAAACTTCACATGCTTCAGAATATGAAGAGCGGAAAGAAATAGCTACTCTCTTCCAGTCTCAAGTTACTTTTTTGGCCTTAGGAAAAACCATCCCCAAAACTGATTCACAGTAGGAATTCACATGCTTTCTTGCAAGAAAACCTACACCCAACACGTTCGATGGGATTTTTCACATGGGGACTCAATGGATCATGGCAAAAATGTCAGGAAATTCACTATGAGGCTTAAAAGCCAGAATCCTTGGTCTATATATTAGTTCATCATTTATTTACTAGCTGTGTAAACTTGGGTAAGAGCTTCCTTCTCTGTGCCTTGGACCTTCATCTAAGACCAAAAGGGATGTTAGCAGTGTAGCACAGGGCTGTTGTGAAGATGAAATTAATTAATCAATTAAAGATGTAAAAAACAACACCTGCAGACAGTAAATGCTCTCTGTAGAGTTCTCTTACTCTGGGGTAGGTTCACAAGTCTGTTATGTTCACTTTTATCTATGGACACCTTGTATTAGTAGCCACCGTAAGTATATCATATCACAAGAGGTGACAAAGAGGAAGAGAGTAGACAGGATTTTCAGAAAGGAGAAGAGCAGACAAAGACTTGACATGATTCTCCGGACGATACTGCCCAAATTCAGCACCTCTGGGTCACAGAAAGCACTTTTCCTTCAAAAATTCTGCTTAGAGTTCTCTATCCCTTCAAGGACAGAGCTTAACTGTGGCACTTTCAAATGAAGATTGTTGCACAGCCAAAGAATAAAACCTTATAATCTTATGTGTGTTTTGGTGTGGTGGCTGGGTGGGTGGTAGTTATTGTAGCCTTTCTGAGAACATTGATAAAACCACCAATGCATTGGGTAGCTCAAGTCTTGCTGAAGGGCCGTTCTGCCCACTAAAGATCTCCAAAAATAACTCTGGCAGAAGACTTCCACAGACCTTTCCCTTTTTTCTTTGTATCAGGCAACTCTTCCCAATTATTCTTTTGTGCTGTCATTTATAAACAGTGAATAGCTATGAAAGAAGAGCTTTTTCAGCAAAGGAAAGCTGTGACATCCAACCCTAAGCTGCCACATTCTATTTTCTGACTTCCTTCTTTTAAGGCAGTCATGAAACTGCCATAATTGAAACTATGAGAGTTTGGTGATCATATTTCAGTAGGTCTCAGGAAAAGTTTATAGGTATTTTTATTCAATTATTTTATTGAATGATAAAATGTTTTATCTTCATGGTACAAAATGGAAAATGCAGAAGAGTGGATAGAGGAATTAAAAGTCACCGGCAGTCATAACCAGATATAATCACTTTTAAAAAAGAATGCGTGTGGGGACGCCTGGGTGGCTCAGTGGGTTAAGCCTCTGCCTTCGGCTCAGGTCATGATCTCAGGGTCCTAGGATCGAGCCCCGCATCGGGCTCTCTGCTCAGCGGGAAGCCTGCTTCCTCCTTTCTCTCTGCCTGCCTCTCTGCCTACTTGTGATCCTCTCTCTGTCAAATAAATAAATAAAATCTTTAAGAAAATAAATAAATAAATAAATAAGAATGCATGCGTGAGCACGTGTGTGTGTGTATGTGTGTGTGTAAAAGAGAGTTTATCTTCACACTTTGCCTTACATTCAATACAATACAACCAGATTAAAATTAGATGATAGGTTAAGAGTCAGCTGGGGGGAGGGGGTTTGGGAGAAGGGGGTGGGATTATGGACATTGGGGAGGGTATGTGCTTTGGTGAGTGCTGTGAAGTGTGTAAACCTGGTGATTCACAGACCTGTACCCCTGGGGATAAAAATATATGTTTATAAAAAATAAAAAATTAAAAAAAAATTAGATGATAGGTGATGTATACATAGATGAAGTAGATAATTGATAGATTGGTAGATAGGATACATTATATATGTAATATAAATGGAGGAAAGCAATTGGGATCACTCTAAAAACCATGTTAATATCATTTATTTGGTGTTCAACGTATCATGAGGACTTTTCCGTGAATTTAGGCATGCTTTGAACATGATTTTTAATAGCTACAAAAATGTTATCACATTAATACACCATTATTTATTTAACCTTAACTGAATTACATTATTTAATTTATAAAACTCTTCCTCTATTGTTGAATGTTAGTTTTTTTCTATTATTTTTTAGTCTTAATCTTAAAAATCCTTTGAGGAACTTTCTAAAACATCCAACATAGTCTAATTCTTGATTATTTCCTCAGGATCTACTCTTAAAAATAAAAATACTGATCAGAGAACCAAATTCTCTTGGCTTGAAACAACTTTCATTTCACCACAAGTATATGAGAATCCCTAACTGTATTAATTACTAATTTTAGGCTTAGCCAATGAGAAAGAGGGCATATATTATCCTATTGTTTTTTTAATTGCATTTTTAAAATTACTGGTAAAACTAAATGCTTTTTTTTTTCTGTTTTAGTCCTCTACTCTCTTTTTAAAATTTGAATGTCATTATACTTTGTATGTGGAAGAGTTCTTCAAGCTTTTAAAAAATATATATGTTCAAAAATATTTTTATTAATAAATTATCAGTTTTATTTTGATGACTTCCGATGTATCAGCTTTAAAAGACCAGATAAAACATTACTCTATATATTTATGTGTGCATGGGCTATTCCCCTCTATTTAATACTGTGTTATTTTTTATAAAAATTGTTATGTAACTTACTTAAGCCTCTGGAATTGGGGGTGCCTCTATGCTGTAACCACCAAAAATTACTTCCTGCACCTTTTTGTGACTAGCCTGTCAGTATTGCTAATATTTATGCAATTGTTTTTAAGACTGTATATTCCATTACCTTTACCTATCAATCCATTTTTATGCAAACTGATTTTCAAATTACTCTATTTTGAACTATATTTTAACCTTTTGTTGGTAAATCCTATTTTATTATTTTTCAAACTATCTTTGTTTTCCCCGATTTAACAGTACTAACCACAATAGACTTGACAGTTCCCTGCTCCCTCTACTACAGTAATTACTGATTACTCTGAAGTTGAGATGTATTTTGACAAGTTCCAAAAAAAAACCCTGTGGAGAAATGATATATATTTTGTTACATCTATAAATTAATTTGGAAAAATTTGAAATTCCTACGCTTATTGTGTCTGATTTATCAAAAGACAGTGTTCATAAGAACACATATCTATTGATGACTACAGTGTACCAGACACTGTTCTAAATTTGGGAAAACAGGAGAGGCAAAACAGATTAACATCCCTGCCATCAAGTGTTTTACATTCTGAAGAGAACAGAGAGACAATGAAAAAACAACAACAAAAACAAAGATTAAAACATACTACATCAAATTCATATTTTGAAACTTAAAAAAAATATTATATCAGACATTTATAAAATCTGTAGAAATAAACAATACAGGGTATGTCTGATAGGGTGTATGTTTGCTTTGGGTAATTAGGAGAGACCTCAGTGAGGAAGTGCTATTTTAGCAGGGTGGGCGTGAAGCTGGGAAAGGCACAAGTCAGTCAAATATCTGGGGGCAAGGCGTTCTAGGCAGAGGGAACAGCCTGTTCAAAAAATCTTTTTTTTTTGTAATGTAAGATTCCTTCAAGTTTTTTCTCCTTTCGATTCTCTCCAATCTTTTCTTGAAGTTACTTTAATGTATTTCATATTTTTAATTGTCAAGAAAAATAATGGAATTATTGTATCAATAGTATTTTTATTATATATCATCAAAAATAGTATTTTTATTATATATCATCAAGGTTACTGCCATTTATAGAACACAAATTGCGTTCTATAACATATAAATAAATAAATAAATTCTATCTATTTGGGGGAGAGTATTAAAATGCATTGATCTTAAAACACTCTTTCAAATAAATTTACATGACAAATAAGTAAAAATAGTGGTTGTGTCCAGCGTTCCTTAGCTTTTATAACTCAGAAATAGGAACTTACTACTATTACCTATGCCTTTGGGTGATCATGTCCATATTTCTAAATAATATGCTTCTAGTATTATTTTCGACTTTTCAGTTTCAGCTAATTAACCTCCTTCTCCCATTCCCACCCTTACACATACTTCTAACAGTGTCTCCAATGCAGTCATGGTTTTTATTAAATCAATAACCTGTGATTTTGTTATAACTAAGGAACTACTCTTCAGGTCTATGCAACTTAGTTATAATCTCTAAATGTTTTTCTTGACTGACTTCTCTTTTTTTGTTCGTGTGTTTTAACCGATGAACCATCATCTCATTAATTTGTTCTACTTTCATCTATAACTATCATGATTCCTTTTCTCCAAGGCTCCAATAAACCTTCAAAGTTCTTCTCAATGCAATGAACACACTGGGAAATCTATCATTTTTGTTTTATTTTGTTTGGTTTCAGATTGTCTTCCTTGCTGAAATCTCTCTGGAGCCCTTTCTCCTCCTGTTATAACCTAGATGGCTGGTGGGTCTTGTGATTTTAGGTAGCTCCCTCACTGTCTTCCTAGGATCTATTTTCACCATCCTGGGGATTCAACTTCCATCTTTCCTTCATTGGATCCTCTATATCCTTGGTTTTATAACTTCCTCTTTCTTGGTTAACTCTGTCTGCGGGAGGCTTACCTTCCAGGATACAGGAGTCAGAAGACCTGTGGGTCTTCTGGCCAAATCTGATTGTCCATCTATTTTTATACAATTCAGAAGCTAAAATAATTGTTACATTTTTTTTTAAAGAATTTATTTATTTATTTGAAAGACAGAGATCACAAGTAGGCAGAAAGGCAGGCAGAGAGAGGAAGGGAAGCAGGTTCCCTGCTGAGCAGAGAGCCCGATGCGGGGCTCGATCCCAGGACCCTGGGATCATGACCTGAGCTGAAGGCAGAGGCTTTAACCCACTGAGCCACCCAGGCGCCCCTAATTATTACATTTTTAAATATTTGAGGGAAAAAGAATAATATTTCATGGCACACATGTAACAGTTTATGAAATTCAAATTTCAGTGTTCATAAATAAAGCTAATTGGAAATAGTCTTACTCATTCATTTTATATATTGTCTATAGATTGTTTCACATTCCAAGGGCAGATTCAGTGATGGCAACACAGACTTGATAGGCCATACAAAATTTGAAATATTTATTATCTCAATCTGTATAGAATAAAGTTTTTGACCACCGCAACAGCCTAAGGGTGGGGCATGAGAAGAAATTGATCTGAAAGTTCTGCATTTGAAAATGTTTTTATGCTACCTTCATACCTAACTTATAGTTCAGCTAACTCCATATCTTTAGGTTAAAATCACACTTATTTCCTCAAATTTTAAAGGTATCACCCATTGTCTTCTAGTGTCCAGGGCTATTGTTGAAAGGTCTAAAGAACACTTTAATTCTATCACTTATTTTTCCATTCTATGTGTTCTTAAGTTAACAAGATCTCTGAATTTTCAAAATAACATGTCTTACTGTGGATCTGAATTTATTTTACTGAGTCTTCAGTGTTGTTGCTGTTGTTATTGTTGTTGTTCTTCTTCTTATTATTATTTTAATCTAGTAATATATTTCCTTCAATTCTGGTGATCGCTGACATATTTCTTCGATAATTTTCTCTCTTCTATTTCCTTAGTTTTCCTTTGTTGCAACTCATTCATTCAGAATTTGGGTCTTCTGGGCTGATCTTTTATAGTTATTGCTTATTTTATCCTTCATCTCCTATCATTCCTTCCTTTATCTTTTGGTTATTTCTGGAATTTTGCTTCAACTTTATTTTCCAATATTCCATTCTTATGGACATACATACAGGGTATGTAAATATATATAATATACTGAATATCCGTCATTGATTTAATGAATACTTGTTTTTTTATATCTTTCTGCTTGATTTTTATGGCTTCATTCTCATACTCTAAGAAGACTAATAATTACATATATTTTTGAATATTCCTCTACTCAATTTTTTGCCTTTTTTTCTTTTGCATTGTAGCTCCCTGTAATAAAGTATATGAATGTACATACATATCTATACACAAATATTTTATTTAATATTTTATTTATTTGCTTGTTTCTCTTCATTTGTTTCCTTGTTGTTGACCCTCCATTTTTGTGGGTCAGGAGCAGTTTAGCTGGTTGCCTCTGCTATGCATTCCTCAGGAAACTGCAGTTAGGGTGTCAGTACTAGCTGCACATATCTCAAGACTCAACTGGAAGAGACCTCATCTCCAAGTTCTCTCATGTGGTTGTTAGCAGGGCTCAGGATCCTGCAGACAGGAGGTTGAAGCTATCAGTTTCTTAGCACTTGGGCCTCTCTATAGGCTTGTGTACTTTCCTGAGAAGGAGAGGGAGAGAGAGAGAGAAAGGGTCCAAGACAGAAATCATAATGCTTTCATGACTTTACAACTTTTATAATCTCAGAAATCACATTCTATTTCTTCTGCTATATTTTCTCCTTTAGAAATGAGCCCCACTAATGCAACCCACCATCAAGAAGAGAAACTAAGAAAAGACATAAACACCAGGAGATGATAACCATTGAAGATCATCTTAGACATTGCCTACAGGAGAAAGTTTTCTTTGTTTGTTTGTTTGTTTTCATTTTTGTTGTTGTTGTTGTTTTTAAGATTTTATTTATTTATTTGACAGAGATCACAAGTAGGTAGAGAGGCAAGCAGAGAGGAAGGGAAGCAGGCACCCTGGGGAGCAGAGAGCCTGATGAGGGGTTCAATCCCAGGACCCTAGGATCATGACCTGAGCTGAAGGCAGAGGCTTTAACCCACTGAGCCACCCAAGTACCCCCAGGAGAAAGTTTGAGCTGTACTTTTCTTTGTGGTTGCATTCCTTATCAAGTGATGACATCATCATTATGCCTCACAGAAAGGAGTGTGGTAGTTTTCTCTTTTCCTTTGCCATTCAAAAATTTTGTTTACTGCTTTTTTTGTTGTTGTTTTTGTTTTTTTTTTGTTTGTTTGTTTTTAATAAAATGTTTGAAACAACTGGCCCTCAAATAGTTTAGTAGTTTACTCATTGACTTTTTCCTCTCAATTATTCCATGATTGTTTGCCTAATCAAAGTAGGTCTTGCTCCTGAAATCAGTATTTCCTCCCACCCAGGATACTAATTGCATCATTGAGATTCTAAGATTTATTTGCATGCATTAATTCATATGATGATTTATAATGTTATTATAATCTAACTTCTTCGCAAACATGTCCTCACCTCCAAGATAAGTAATTTAGCATGATTCTATCTTATCTGCATTGTCCAAGACTGGACTTTATTATTTTTTTGTTCATTTGGAAATTATTCTTCTATTTTTATATTCAAGTTTAATTTAATTTTTCAGCTTTACTGAAGTATAATTGATATAAAATTATAAGATATTTAAAATGTATATCATAATGATTTGAGATATATATGTATATATAATGATAGGATATAGTTAATTAACATGTCCATCACCTTACATTTATCTTTTTTTTTTTTTTTTTGGTGAGAACATTTAAGTTCTACTCTTTTAGCAAATTTCAATTATACGATACAGCATTACCAACTCTAGCCACCATGATATACAGGTTAGAGTCTTAGATCTTATTCATCTGATAGTTGAAATTTTGTAACTGGTAAGTGACATACAAGCTCTAAAGTCTGCTCTGTAGGTGGAGACCATGTTAAGCAAGTCTTGCAAGACCTAAAGATTGGATCTTTTGAGAATAGTGAAACTGACCTCTTAGATTTCATAGGTGAGTTGCCAAATCAACAGATTCAACAGATGAAGAAAATAGACTCTCTGGAATACCATCTTGGCTATCAAAAGGAATCAGCAGAAGGAATAGCAGGAAGGCCCGTTTGAAAGTCCTGCTGAAGTGTCAGATGAGGAGAGATAACTTCTGGAGACAGCACAGTAATCTTCCCATTGTAGTTCACCCTCATTTAAGTTACTTAAAGAGCTTTGATCGTCATTTGCCAGAAGGCTACTTTCCTTTTTATATAATATCCTAATCCCCATTGTTATGCATACAAATAAGTCAGCTTTGCATTATAAAATATATATGTATTTATATTAACATATAGAATATATACTGTATATAGAAATATATATGTCTGTAAAAACACCCTGGAGGGCATTATGCTAAATGAGAGAAACCAGACAGAGAAAAATACTGCATGATATTACTTACATGGGGAATTAAAAAAAAAAAAGTCAAACTCAGAGAACAAAGTAGAAAATTGGTTACCAGAGGCTGAGGGGTAGAAGAAATAGGAAGAAAGTGGTAAAAAAGGTATAAATACAATAAATATAATTTTAACACTATTAACTTAAACAAATATAACTTTATATCTGAATTATGCATTATTTCAATACTATATTGAGTGTTTTATAATCAAACTTACAATTTTACCTATTTATTTATTTTTGTTATTTACAATAGCTAACTAGTATCAGTATTCCATGCTTGTCCCTTGTAAAGCAGTTTCCCAAATTTTGAGTTTTTAATGTTAATTTTTCTTGTACAGAACACAAATATGAATTCAAGTATCTTTTTTTCAAGATGTGGGAATCACATGATATGGTTCTGACACCTTGTGTTTCTGAGAAAATCAATATGTAGGTCATTATATATTAAACAAAATGCATGAATATAAAATTTTCAAATATCATATATCCATGTTTGTGTATATATATGTATATATATTATGCTATATGTTATATATGTATATAAACACTTCATGATTATATATATATGTAAAATCTTCTCTAAAACACTTTATGATTATATATATAATTTTTTTAAAATTTTTAATAAAAATTATATATATATATCATCATCAAGACAGCATGGTACTGGCACAAAAACAGACACATAGATCAATGGAACATAATAGAGAGCCCAGAAATAGACCCTCAACTCTACAGTCAACTAATCTTCGACAAAGCAGGAAAGAATGTCCAATGGAAAAAAGACAGCCTCTTCAATAAATGGTGCTGGGAAAATTGGACAGCCACATGCAGAAAAATGAAATTGGACCATTTCCTTACACCACACACAAAAATAGACTCAAAATGGATGAAGGACCTCAATGTGTGAAAGGAATCCATCAAAATCCTTGAGGAGAACACAGGCAGCAACCTCTTTGACCTCAGCCGCAGCAACATCTTCCTAGGAACAACGCCAAAGGCAAGGGAAGCAAGGGCAAAAATGAACTATTGGGATTTCATCAAGATCAAAAGCTTTTGCACAGCAAAGGAAACAGTTAACAAAATCAAAAGACAACTGACAGACTGGGAGAAGATATTTGCAAACGACATATCAGATAAAGGACTAGTGTCCAGAATCTATAAAGAACTTAGCAAACTCAACACCCAAAGAACAAATAATCCAATCAAGAAATGGGCAGAGGACATGAACAGACATTTCTGCAAAGAAGACATCCAGATGGCCAACAGACACATGAAAAAGTGCTCCATATCACTCGGCATCAGGGAAATACAAATCAAAACCACAATGAGATATCACCTCACACCAGTCAGAATGGCTAAAATCAACAAGTCAGGAAATGACAGATGCTGGCGAGGATGCGGAGAAAGGGGAACCCTCCTACACTGTTGGTGGGAATGCAAGCTGGTGCAGCCACTCTGGAAAACAGCATGGAGGTTCCTCAAAATGTTGAAAATAGAACTGCCCTATGACACAGCAATTGCACTATTGGGTATTTACCCTAAAGATACAAACGTAGTGATCCAAAGGGGCACGTGCACCCGAATGTTTATAGCAGCAATGTCCACAATAGCCAAACTATGGAAAGAACCTAGATGTCCATCAACAGATGAATGGATCAAGAAGATGTGGTATATATACACAATGGAATACTATGCAGCCATCAAAAGAAATGAAATCTTGCCATTTGCGACAACATGGATGGAACTAGAGCGCATCATGCTTAGCGAAATAAGTCAAGCAGAGAAAGACAACTATCATATGATCTCCCTGATATGAGGAAGTGGTGATGCAACATGGGGGCTTAAGTGGGTAGGAGAAGAATAAATGAAACAAGATGGGATTGGGAGGGAGACAAACCATAAGTGACTCTTAATCTCACAAAACAAACTGAGGGTTGCTGGGGGGAGGGGGTTTGGGAGAAGGAGGTGGGATTATGGACATTGGGGAGGGTATGTGCTTTGGTGAGTGCTGTGAAGTGTGTAAACCTGGTGATTCACAGACCTGTACCCCTGGGGATAAAAACATATGTCTATAAAAAATAATAAATTAAAAAAAATCATAAAGTGTTTTAGAGAAGATTTTACATATATATAATCATGAAGTGTTTATATACGTATATAACATATAGCATAATATATATAAATAATATATATGTATAATCATGAAGTGTTTTAGAGAAGATTTTAAGCCAATATTAAATTTAGTCCTTTCATAAATATATTACTTTGTTTTATTTTTAGTTGAATGAAGGATTTATGCTTATAATTAAAAATTTGTACATGATTGGGCTAGGGTGAGAATCTATTGATTGATTATACGTGTTTCACAATAAAACCATTCAGATAGATCAATGTTATTGTTTGTTTTCCAGAAAATATTCTTTATTTACTTCTAATGGGTATTGATTCTTTTTCTTTGAGCTCTTGGAGCTCTTACACTGGATGGCTAGGCTTTGTCTCCCATACTTATCAACTTAGCCCTCATATTTTTAATCTTTTTTTTTCTCTTCTACATCATACAGTTCTTTTTCAAATTTGTCTTTTAAAATGATATCATCATCCAATAGATTAATTTAATTTTTCATTCTCCCCATTTGAAATTTTTATTATTGATTTATGTTTTAGATTATTCACAGTGTAACTCTCAATAAACTCACATTCATTGTCATTCCTTTACTCTCTGGTAACAATCTATTTCTGTTTATAGGGAACAGGTCTTTTAAAGATTCTAAATAACTGTTCTAAGATTCTTGTCTATTTATTATACCACCTTAAAAGTATATTTTTCCTTGGAGTTTTAGTATTAAATTGTCTTTCCTTTATTCTGAAGAACTTTTTACATATGCCCCATATTGATTTTAATTGTTAATATTTCTTGTATGAGGAGATATATACACACACACACACACACACACACACACATACAGGCATGAACTTTGCCAACCAAAAAGAGACAGAAACAGCCCATTTGGTATTTATTGTCATAGGGTTGCTGGTTGAATCCTCTTCCTTACCCATATCTAGAAAGCTGACTGGTACAAACACCTCTTGATATAAATCCCAGCATTAACCAAAATTAAATAGTGTGAGTTTTCTCTGCCCTAATACCAGCATGTTTCTGTGATAATTTGAAAAATGATAAAGAAAAAACCCTACATTTCCTAGAAAATAGGTTTCTCCTATAAAAGACTCCACTTTCATCAAAGCATCCTTTTCTGTGAAATGTATACATCCTGGGACCCACTGCATCATGCTCACTCATTCTGGAAGATCTACTCTTCCTTTGTAATATCTCAATGCCTGAGACATTGGTCATTCTTTGTGCATCCTTCTATGACTCCCAGGAAATGGATGGTATGTCTAATCTCTCTCTTTGTCTATGTCTCAGGACTACTTTCAAACATGCGCAGTGTTATTAGACAAAATATTTTTCATGTTCTGGCAATGAGTTGTCAGCCAGTCTTAGTTTCCAATGTTTTGAGTTTTATACTTTCTATGTCTTGATAACTATTTAGCATGAAGAGGCTAAGTCTGAGAGCTAATAAAACAGCATCTTAAACCGAAAATTTTAGATTTAAATCTAATATCTAAATATTTCTACCACAGTTGGTGAAATACACACACACACACACACACTTTTGGAACCAGTATTGATTTTCCTTGAGAATAAGAAAGTCTATTTTTGGTGTGACTGATTGTGTTTCATAGATGCTCATCCAGATTGCAATTTAAAAGGTGACATTGTTTCTTCTTAGCATAACAATTTCAACAATTTCTGTCCCACTGGGAATAGTAAAATAGATGCATCTAAATAAAAAAGTGTTCTGCTTTTTTCACTGTAACACATTATCATTTTTATTTCTCAACCTCCTACCCCAAATTTTACCAGTTAATTAACACATCATGTTACTTGTGAAGAGGAAAACATTCTTTAGAATGACAGGTGGCTGGGTCCCAAGTCATTAGAAACTTCTATCATTTCTTTTGAAGAACAAAAAGTAACGGATAAAATATGTAAATGATAATGCCAGTTTAGGATTCCATTTCTGGGATTTTTTTAAGGATGAAAATGTACTTATAAAATGTAATCTTACAAAAAGGTTGTTTAAATTTAGCATTTAAGCACTTACACAATGTTTAGCTATAATTATTATTATGAGAATTCTTTCAACTTTTGTCTATTCACATTGGTCAAAAAAATAATACAAGCAACTTGAAAGTTATGTTCTTAAAAATCATTAAGTATGTTTTAAACCTAATCCACAATCATCTGTATTTTCAGTTCGTTAGTAATATGCTTTAAAATAAAGTGTACCACAGAGAAATTAGAAAACAAGGTCAGAAATCATTTGGTAATACCAACTTATTGACACAACATGCAGTTCTACTGTCTTAAAATATACCTATGCCTGCAAAGTTCCTGTCAGTAATTTTCTACAGTTGAGAAAACTACCCTGATTTGCATTGACATTCAATAGCTTCCCCCAGGCAAATACCTGCAGACAATCATCTGTTGATGCCTGTCTATAGGCAGAGGAAAACTTTAGAACAGTAACACTGTAAAATCAATTATTCCCTTGACTGTTACAGAAGGGGCATTAGAGAACACAGATGAATATTAGCTCCCATTTACATGGTTCTTTTCATTCCAAAGACTTTAGCAAACATGTCATTGCTTTTTAATATAATTTAGATGACAGATTAGTCAACATATTGCTAAACCCTAAGTTGAACAGCAGACTTCCTGGTATATTAGACTTGTTCTGTTCTAGTAAGCCAAACCCCATTTACTAGGCACTCAGCATGCACTGAGCACTGTGCTTGGTCCAATGGGTCTACACAACATAAATTTTTATGAACAGTTTTGAAGTTAGAATTGTAATAGAATCCTGTCTTTGCCTTCTGGCTGTATTCCCTTTGCCAAATTACACAATCTTAAGAGTTAGATTCTTTAGCATAAAGTAGAAGTATACTGTCTAATTCCTTGAGAAGTTATGATTAAATTTTATAATCTATCTTAAGGTCTCAGCCTAGTAATCACTCTTAGAAAAGACACTGAATGAATGCAAGTCATTACTATTACTGAACTATCAAAAATCTCTTAGTATCAACTAAGACTCTGTTAAATAGCTGTTAATCTTCTTCCTACCCACCAGGGTCTTAAAATATTTCAAAGGAAAAACTCAGAGAACTGTATCTCCAAGTTCCTTAGTAAACATTAAAATAGACTGAAAACTTGGACTGAGATTGAGAAAGAATTTTGTTTATAAATTCTAATATGATACCTTTATTAGACAGTATTTACAATGCTATTGAAACATTTATGGAAAAGTATGTTTAAAAGCAGAATTCAGGGGAACCTGGGTTGCTCAGCCATTGAGCTGTTATCTTCTGCTCAGGTAATGATCTGGGTCAAGGATCCAGTTGGACATGCCTCCCTTCTCAGCAGAGAGCCTGCTTCCCCCTCTCCCACTTCCCCTGCTTGTGTTCCCTCTCTCACTCTGTCTCTCTCTGTCAAATAAATAAATAATACCTTTAAAATAAATAAATAATAAAAGCAGAATGCACTGAATGAGATAGGTAACTACACAAATTTAAATGCCTGAGATTCAGTCTTTCCTTTAAGGAAGAAAAGTATACATATTTAAAAAAAATATTTTTCATTTATGATATAACCGAGAAAAGGAGAGACATTATAATTATTAAAAGTCATGAAATTAGCAGACCGGTATAGCCAAAAGCAAGTCTGCAGCAGAAATAGTCTTTAAAGGGTGAAAATGATAGCATTAGCTAAGTGAGATATTAATCCCATACAGTCTCTAGAAACAGTCTTGGAAAATGTTGATTAAAAATTAACTGAAGTTCAAGATCAAGACAGTAAAATTCATAAGAAGGTTACTGTGTAGTGCTTATGTGTTCATTTATTTAAATTTTGTTTAAATGTTATTTTCTCACATTTAAATGTTAAATGTGTATACATTTTTTCATCAAAAATATATTATATTTAATAATAGTAATTGGTCAGAAATGCACAAAATAATTACTTTAACATGCATACATTATTTTTACTTTTCTAATACTCCTTGTGAATAATGAAAATAATGAGCCTAATGTACTGTAACATTCAGAAATTCCTACCTGTCAATAGATTTCCATTAAGATAGACACACTTCAAAGTAGTTTAACCAGCCTTTGAGAAGACATGATTTACAAAACCGCCTTTATTAGATGCATAAGTAAATTTTAATATATTTAAAATACAACATAAGTAACTATTGTTGAGGTTTTAGGGAATAAAAATTATTATTTTCTCATTCTCAGCTGGGAACTAAGTAAAAAATAAAATATATAGGAGACCCACAAACAGGCATGGGGATGTCAACTTTTAACTGGAAAGTAACTTCAGAAGTATGGCTTTAGACCTATTGCTCAAATGTCTTGATAATGAAAACAATTCTACAGAAAACACTTTTACCCATTATTCTACCCTATCGGTTATCTTCTAGCAGGTTAACTCCACTATATCAAAAAATCTAGACCAATATGAAACAAGTATAGAAAGCTGGATAGCCCTGAGAAAGGCTTATTTCTGAAAACTCATCACAGGTGTTATGAAGAGAGATAATAGAAAAGAAAGAACCTGCCAGAGCCTGGACTAAGGGTCATAGAAAACAGTGGGCAAGGGGTTATCTCTTAGAGACCAGAATCAGGGGTTAATCAAAGTACCTACCTCAGCCCTAGATCAGAGACTTATATAATGTTTTTCCAGTGGGATTTAAAATGTATTGTGGATTTATGACTGTGGATGTTTTCTTTCCTTCTTTCTGAGTGAAAGTGTTCATTGCAATTTTCCATCCTAATCTCATCACTTACTACTTGATGTAGATACCATCGTATATGACCAGGTATTCTAGACTTCTGAGCTGGTTGCTGTGATGGGATAGAACTTAGACTTGTCTGTCATGGGGAGGGGATGAGTGTGTTCTCTCATGGTGATAAGGTAGAAAAGGGATACTTGATGGTGAGAATTGTTACTAGTTCAAACCAATGGATCATGAGTGCAAGTGACAAGTGTCACTTCTAGGCTGAAGCAATGAAAAGACTTCACCAGGTACCAGAATTGCTTCCTTTTCCGAAGCAATTCTGGACTGCTTGAGCTGAGATCATGGAGGCCCCAGATAGACAAACAAATTCTTGAATTGCAACTTATAAGGAACTGTCCTAGAGGGTCTTAAACTGTTTTTGGAATTTCACTGAATGAATAACATACCTCTATTAAGTTAAAACTCTGAAATTTGGTCATTTTTGTTATTATAGCTGTAAATTTTATCTTATATATCTTATATATCTATATGTCTCTATTTTTCATATATAATATATTATATCAATATTAATAAGTAACAATAATTAATAAAATTAAGCTTATATATTAAAAATGCATCATTGGAAAACCCCTATGAATTGGGTAATTCACTGACTTTTTGCAGAATGGGAAATCAGAAGAACTATTCTTATAGAAGTCTTATTACCTGGGAACAAGATGTTGGGGGAAGAAACTTCTATAAGCAAGCAAGATATCATGAGTAAGGAACATCTAAAAATAAGTTTGCTATCTGGGAATAAGATGTAAGGGTAGGAACTTCTTCTGCAAACAAGCTTGGGATAAGTATTATGTATTTATTGGGACATTAGTTTTACAAATATATCCATTACTTACTTAGGTAACATTTTTAAGTATTTAAGTAAAGTGTGTTTAAATATATTTAAACACACTTAAGAATGATCCCTTAATTTTAGGCTAAAATAAATAAATATGTTTCTGTAATTAGTGGGCCATATGATTTATTCTCTAAGCCCTGACATTTTTTAATGTTAAGTAGAACATAATTAATAACTCTGCCAGAAAAATGGATGTAAACTGGAACTCTTCTGGGAAAACTAGGACATATGTTCACCCTGCCTAGCATTTAACTTCAAAACCCTAGAAGTTCCTCTTACCTCCTTCTCCCTTCTTCCTCCTCCTGAAAAAACAAAACACCAAATCTTTTTTCTTCCTTCTCTTAAAATATACTTGATAAAACTAGAGACTTTCATTCCACTATTGGAATTTAGACTTAAAATTCAAATACTCATGAATAACATACTGATTCGTGCATACATTCTCAGAGCAGGTTACAATGGAAAGTTGTCACTGGTAAGATAAAATGGAGGTGGGTGAGAGAGGATACGGGGGTTTCCAGAGAGTAAAACAAAAGGGAACAAGTAATGAATGGACGCACCAAAGACAAACCACTTACTTAAAGTCTTGCAAAGAGCCAGCCATGTCTGAATATATAGTTCCTAAAACTGAATTATCATTAACCTTGAGAGAAATTTCATGGTGCATGTTTTATTGTTCTCATTTTATTCCTAATTTCAAACTGAGATCTACTGCCAAGCAACTTTTCTTTCTCCTTCAATAATTACCTGAAATCCAAACTTCTACATGAAGCTTTTCAGTGATTAAGTCATTTAAAGAAATTAAACAGTCTTGAGCAATAATCAGTCAGAGCAGTTATCCATTTTAGATGAGTCATCTGAATAATAAATGTTTAAAAAAATTCTCTTCAATGGCACTTTTAGCCTGAATTTTTTCTATAATTGCCTTAATCCCTCAGCACAATTACTAAATGTCCACACACTTCTTTTACAATTTTACTACCCAAATCACTTGCTCTTGCTCATCAGCTTTGCAAATTAATAGTATATTAAATGCACCAGGGTAGCTTACTTGAAAGGAATGCTAAAGTGAATTTTTCTAAGTGGCCAATAAATGTACCTTCAATGACATTTAGTAAGTTTTAAAATTTCTTATACCATAGTAAACCTGTATTTCTTTCTAAATTGCATTCTTCTTATGACATTGAAATTCATTAATGCCAACAATGGTATTAATAATGATAATAATATCTACCCATTCATTTAGTCCCAAATATGAGACAAGTGCTGTGCTAGGTATTTTATGTAAATTATCTCATATTCATTTCTTAAAACAAAGCTGTTAGCTATTTTTATCTTTTTTTAAACTTCAGACCTTATATGAATCAGGCATCTCCTACACTAATGTACTTTTATGTATTTTCTCTCAAAACTCGTAACTTACATAAACAATAAACTCTTTGGAGCATAGAACATGTCTTTATCAATTCTTCATTTTTTTCCTTCCTTTTTCTTTTTTTTTTTTTCCTTTTTTGAACCAGGCTCCATGCCCAGTGCAGAACCCAACATGGGGCTCCATCTCACGACCCCAAGATGACTACCTGAGCTGAAGTCAATAGTCAGACACATAAGCGACTGAGCCACCCAAGGAGCTCCTGTCTGTGTCTGTTCTACTGGTTTGGCACATCTCTACCCCATTCAAAGATGGTAAACATATTGTATATTAAGAAATTTTTTCAATCCCAAAAGTTAAAATTTCAGGAAATTACTTTCTATGAGGAAAAAAAAATAAAAACCATAAAATAAAATGTAGAGTAACAGAGCTAACTCCAAATAAATAAAATTATGTCTGTTTTAATTTGTTAATAGCCATTGTGTGACTTCAGTTATTTATATATCTCCATGATGGTATTTCCTCATCCACAAAAGCAGGAAATTATTACTCAGTTTTCATGTCACTCCATATGGAAAATATGTTCACTAGAAAATGAAGCACAGACTTACAAATGAAGAGGATAATTCTATGACAGAGACTAAAATTGACTACCAGCAGTCATTTCACACTCCGATTTCTTGTTATTAGAACCCCAGTTTTTTGTTTGTTTGTTTGTTTTTTCTCCATAACACTGTGATGAGTGGCAAGGAGTAAACCTTGACTGGATATGAGCCAATCTTAGCAAATGGGCTTCCTTTGACAGATCTTTACTTTCTCAATCTCCCTTGCCAGTTGGAATGGCTCCGGGGCCCATCTCCAGTCCATTTTATGTTGTCATGTGGGAAATAACCTTGATGCAATTATAGCCTCTACACATACAACAGGCATGCTATTCTGGAAGCCCTGGAACAAAAAGATTTACAAACCAAGTAAAAATGCTCCAATCACAAGAGTTACCAAACACAAGAGAGATGGAAAGACCACATTGCCTGAATCCTACATTTGCAATGTCTATATGATTTGTCTCTTTGTCTACACATAGATCTTCTCTGATGATGGTGTAGCTATGAGCACCAGAGTTGAGACTCTAGCAGCTACACCAAAAGACAGAAGGCGTCCTGGGCCCCCCTCCATTGGAGAGGTATGGAAAAACTACTTCTGGACACTGGGCCAAAGTGGTAACTTGACAAACATCCCGAAGAATAGCATAGGATGTATTTTTATTTCTTTAGCAAAGAAATCATGGGCTAGAATGGGTTGTACCAGTGGATGGACAAATAAGACCTCATAAATATTTAGCTTCTGAATATTTTGAGATGCTTGTATATTGAGTCACACACCTATTTAGTAGATCATACATATTTAGTATGCAGGTGCCTCACCAAGATTAGGTATCTCTTGGTCCTTCCATCCTTTTCTATCTATGTTTAACACACACCTGCTGTAGTTATTAACTACTTATCTTGTAAGTAACATATCTTATGAATTCTGCCTATGTCTAACAAACTCCGGTTACTGGTTTACTTATCTATAATGAAAATGCCTTAAAGAGTTTTACCTATGTTTATAAACTACAGACTTATTCATCTAAAAGAATTGAATATTCTCAAAAGGAAATGCATATTTCAAATGTAAGTGAAAATTACTTGAGGGCATATAGGAAATTTTTTTTTTTTTTTAACAAATAAAATTAGACCTCAATGTTTTCTGTCTGCTTACTTCCTTTCAGCTTGGGATGCTGGTACAAGACATGACTCTAGCAACTGTGAGAGCCATGCTGTTTCTATGATAGTGAAAGTCAACATACTGCACAAGTTGTTGCAGGTTAGAAGAAAATTTTCTCTGTCCCTAACATGTTTGAGCCATTAATGAAACCTGGAAGTGTTTATGGTAGATTTGTTGTAGAATAGCAACACAAGCCCTTAGGATCTAAGACCATTAGATTTTCTTTGTTTGTTCTCAAACACACCAAACTATTTGAAAAGCCTATCATCACTCCTCATACAAAAGTTCATCAAGGAAACTATGGCTATATCTAACAGTGATTTGAGCTTAAAAAAAAAAAAAAAAAAAAAAGCAAGCAAGTAAGGTGTGAGGAAAAAATGCAAAGGTGTTTTTCAAGACATGCCTCATAAATTCATTACCATACATAAAGTTTCTAGAAGCATTCAGTTCATCCTATCTAAACCAAGTCTAAAGGAAAAGAAAAGTTGTCTTATTTTTTGGTTTTAGACATATAGATGTATAAGAAAATGTGAAAACTACCCCTATTATATTTTTGTCACACAAAAATATATATACATATACACACATATATATAAAAGTATATGTATATACAATTATACAATTATATACAATTACACATACAATTATATATATTATATATGTATATACAATTATATGTATATTCAATTATATATAATTGTATATATTTTTATGTAATCTTCAAAAAGGAAAAATATAACTTCTCTATTCAGTTCCTTGGAGATATATATCTATAGCTATATCTATGATAACACTGTTTCAACTATTTTAGTTCACATATGTCTTCATATCCATATCTATATCAATTAGTATATATTTCATATATTATGTGTATATGTATCTAAAGAACAAGAAATATATGTATACATGTATGTATGTGTACACATTTACCATTAGAGACATATATAGGTATATATATATAACTTTTTCAAAACTGAAAAAAATAGAGAACATTTCTGCAGTTGTGTAAATTGTGCCAAAAACTCTTAAAAAATAGTAGAGTAGAATACAGTACTTTTTTAATCTAAAACAGTTTAGTGATATTAGACATACATGCATAAGACTTTAAAACTTTTTGTTAGAAGTTAATGCACTGATAAATTAGAGAGGAAATTAAATAAAAGACAGTAAATTATAGGAGAAAAATGTGCTCCAAGGAATGTAGAAGACATTACTTTATAGTTGAGTAATAGATTAAGAATATGGAAGTTTGTGATCTAGTCATGGCACCAATTAGACATGAAACCTTGGTGTCCTTTCTTGTTTTGGTTTCATAGAAACTCTTTTTTCTCCTCTTTAACAGACATTACTTTTCCAGTAATAGTCATTAGTATATGCAGGCACCTGTTTCTTGCTAGACCATTTGTAATACATATCATGATGGGAGAAACAGTACAGAGAAGTAATTAAAAGGTCTCTGGAACCAAATTTCCCAATTTCATGTTCTGCTTCTGAAAGTTACTAGCTGTGTAACATAGGGCAAGTAAGTTAACTTCTCTGTTGTTTGGTGTCTTCATCTGGGAAGTTTAAGTGAGCTAGTCAACACAAGGTATATAAGAGTGTCCCTTTAAAAAAAATGATTCAATAAATATTAATAGCAATAATAAATAAAATAAAAATTCCTAATTTTAATCCTTGAATCCAGACTGCTATTTTAGATGATAGAAAAATAAAAACATAGATTACTTCATTTGTAAATGGAGTACACATAATTTCCCCTATCCCTCCTTCCAAATACAACTGAACTCCCTAGATATTATATATAAAACAAAGGAAGTCTGAAAAGTGGAAAGAAGAAGGCAGACCAGCAAGGAACCATAGTATCAGAAATATCGTAATGGTGAGTTTCCAGGATTTGTGTTTTGTTTTGTTTTGTTTTTGCCTCAAATACCCTAGAATGGACACGGGAAAAGCTCATTGGCAGAAATGCCAATGGAAGCAGAAAAAACAACTATCTTTTGTAACTAAAGGACAGAAAGGAGCAGCCTCAGAAGACAGAAAACTTTCAAACAATAACTACCTATATAACTACCAATAACTGTGGCCTCACTTTGATCCACACCAGGAAATTCTGAATGGGTAGCCTACAGTTCCATCTTCCAAAGGCTATAGGGAAGTACCCCAACACATCTGTCAGGGTGATGTTGAAAGGCTGAGTAGAGAGTTGTGAAAACTTCTTTCCCTCCATATGTTCACAAGCTCCCTTCTTACCACCCAAGGTATGAATGGAGACCACTTGAGAAGGTTGGACTTCCAACTTGACCTACCAGTGAGGGCAACTTTTCTCCTGCCTGCAGGTGGGGTGTCAGAGGAGAGTCAGGACTTTCAGCATCACCCAGAATCACCCAGCATGACATTCCTCCCATGGTGCCAGTGGTGGTCACATGGAGAACAGATAGAGCCTCTTAGCCATCAGAGTCTGAGGCCTCAGAGGCACTAGGCTACTGGAGGTATTTCATACTGTTAAAGCAAATATTTTTCTTTAAATGTAAAAGAATTATATAATGGAACTTTCAAGTATAGTAGGGTTTTTTTGTTTTTGTTTTTTTTCTTCAGGGAATGTCATCACTTTCTTCAATTCAGTGAGCTTCCTAGTCATCTTTCCAATAAATCCTTCTTATAGTATGGATGCTAGAATGCTCTGTATATCCTAGACATACAAAAGGGTTTTGTTTTTGTTTTTGTTTTTGTTTTTAATGTGATCAAACAGCCATTCACACAAGATACAAGACTAAAAAATGACCAAATTTTGAAACTTCCTTAAAGAAATCAGGGCCTGAGGAAGAGGCATTTAGTGTGTGTGTGTGTATGTGTCTGTGTGTGTGTGTGTATTTTTTTCCCTACCCAGTTCAAGATATTATAAAACATCAGTGAAATAAGACCCACTGTCAACTTCTTAAGGACATAGTGTACAGATGTAGTCAGTGTAAGGGCCTATTTAGCCAGAGTGATTCCATCCGGTTAAACAATGACTTTGTTGTTTATACAGTAAAACTTAAACTGTGCCTGCCCCCGCCCCTTCCTCCAGGGGACTTACTTAAAAACAAGTCCCGGAAACCAGTCCCAGGTAACAAAGCCCAAATAGGAGGGTAGTCGGGCCAGGCAGAGGTATCCAATCAGTGGGGGTGCATACTGTCTCCCTAGCTACCAAGAAGTATGGGTCCCACCCTTTGGGTATCTTTTGGGTGCCAATTCTGACCAAATATCTACTATAGGGTAAATTGTAATTCAATTGGTCACTTACGTGTGACCTAGCATAACTGTGCAGCTTTCTCTGTGTTACAATCTCATTGGCCACCTGTGTGTGGCCAAGCCCAACCACATGGCCTTTGCCCTTAAAAACTAGTCTGTAAGGCAGAGAGAGGTCGCCTCTTTGCAAGGGGTGGCCCAGGTGGTGGGTTTGATTCCAATGCTTGGAGCGAAAATAAAACTTTACTTGACCTTCACTTTGTATCAGTCTCGCTCCTTTGACCTTGGACCCAACAGTCAGATGTCAGGATAGATGGAAAGATACCTTTCACAGAGGTGTCAAATTCTTTTCTTGTCCAACAAGAACAATCTTGTGGTTGGACATATTTCCTAGGTGTATTATCTTACATTATCATTCAAATCCTAAGACACTCCTAGAAATTCTGTGTGCTGCTTATTTTCTTCAAAAATCTAACTTGAGGGAATTCTGTTTCCTACAACTAACAGTGACCAATATAGCAACAGGTAAAATAAATGGTTGAAAGAAAAATAAGCTAAAATAAATGAGAATCTAAAGTGTTTTTCTGACCTAGAGTCTGAAGGCAATGAAGATCTGGTTAATATAATCTGAATAAACACTGGTAAGCTCTGGCATATAATAATGAAACATAAATTACTAAATATGGGTACTTGGAGTAAAAAGCCTATTGAAAGCAAAACTTTGAGTGACTGCTGCAATAGACATTTTTGAAAGACTGTGATATGAACTGGTTGCTTCTAAGTTTGATGGAGAGCTTAAAGAAAATGACTCAATTAAATTGTGGAACAAAAGCTGTAGAGGCCAAGAAAAACAAGGCTGTACCCACCTCAAGTCTAGCCCTGACATAAGTGCAGCCATCTTGATGTTCCAGATGATCACAAAATATTTCTTGGGTTCTGACCTACTCAGCTTAGCACTTTTAACAGTCCCTCTCTCCTTTAATGATTGATTTAAACCCCTGGACTGGAAAAGGGTTTTTTGTCAAATAGAAAACAAAACAAAACAAAACAAAACTTATTTGAGCTTCATTTTCTTTTTGTAACACTAATCACGTTTTGCTATTTTCTCCCATGTTTCCTCACCTGACTTCAACTCCTTCACTGTCTTAACTTCCACAGATGATCCTTTCCTTTTGGGAAGATCATCTGAGCAGTGTCCCCCAGACTCAGCTGCCTCTGTCTTTCATAACTCCCCTACACATTCCCCAACTGATCAGTGTTGACTCGAGTAAGTAGGGTCAACTTCTTCCTATTCAACAGGAAGAAATTACAGAAGATGAGACCTTCCACCTTCAACAACCTTAAAGATTTAAGGGTCCAAATTATTCAGGGGGGAATGATATGAGAAACAGAGGCAGAAGAAAATCATTAAAATTCCTTACCTACTGACATGCCCTTGAAACAGACAGAGTGGATCTCCCCTGGGGACTCAACTGCCCTCACCTCTAGGTTTTGCTAAGGACAATCCTAGCCTGACCAACCCCTCACTCCAACAGGTCCAACGAGGATCCTGTAAGTCTACTTTAATAATTCCTTTAGGAAACTTTATCTCTAAGCCTCCAAGATAGGGGCACGTGGGTGGCTCAGTGGGTTAAAGCCTCTGCCTTCAGCTCAGGCCATGATCTCAGAGTCCTGGGATTGAGCCTCACATCCAGCTCTCTGCTTGGCAGGGAGCCTGCTTCCCCCTCTCTCTTTGCCTGCCTCTCTGTTGACTTGTGATCTCTGTCAAATAAATAAATAAAATCTTAAAGAAAAAAAAAAAAGGGTTCAAGTCTCAATTTAAACCTCCAAGATAGTGTCAGCAAACATTCCCAAGCATATGACCCACTGATATCCATCTAAAGGGTCTCATGAGAAGGTTTTATTACTGGTAATGAATAACCTTTTCCCCAGACAATAGCTAGCCCCTCAAGGTCCTGGAGACCTTGCTTCCAATATTCCTTAGAGACTGACCTCATCCCTAATCCCCTTTGTCCTCTCCTACCGCAGAGTCCATCCCTACTCTGCCTTTAAAAACTCTGACTGTAATCTAGTTCGGGGTCCAAGTCCCTACTCCACTGTATCAGGTATACTTGGGCCCAAGCTTAAGGTTGTCAAATAAACCCTCATGTGATTGCATCGGTGTTGGCTCCTTGGTGGTCTCTTGGATGCGAAAACTCGGCTGTAAGGAAGCATGGTCAGAGAACCTACTGGGTTTCTTCTTGTAGTAGCAGAGTTCAATGGCTGAAGATAAGATGTTGAATATGCACTTGAGTGGCACTGAAATAGACCTTGAGATATACTTGTGGTGCTTCTGGAGTTTTAATGGGAAAGTAAAATCATTTCTCAGGAGAGAGTGGGAAATTAGGCAATACAAGGGAAGACATTCAGTTGCCTCTGAATACACTAAGTGAACAGATTTACTGAGCTTCTTTCCCTCCAGAAACAGTCCTTCTAATATTAGAGGACTCTCTTGCTGAAAACTCTGTAATGACTGCTAGGAATGGCCAGCAATCCCTGTTCCAAGGGATGAAAGATTACTCCAAACTTTGCAGCAAAAGAGAGGTGAAGGCAAGCAGGGTCAAGGCTCACAGGTGAAGACCCTTTGCTCTTTGTTCCCACTTTTATTGGTCCTTCAGGATAATCACAAATCCTTATCACTGTATGGGACTTCCTGAAACTAGGAAGATCTGTTTACAAAAAGATAAGATATGCTAATCTGCATGCGCTACTAAACATAGCCTAAGGGACAATGTATACAATTCTTAGATCACAGGGTGACTGTTTTGGCTAAGAAAGCTTCAGTAAGGCCACTCCCCTGGGCATTCAAACAGCAGAGAGGTCAGGCAGGCCTTGGCATTCCAAAGGCCCATGTCCTTCTCTGAAACCTTCGCTAGCCCATGGGGGCCTGCCTCTGTATTACATTTTAGCAAGCCAGGTATTATGGCTAATTTCATGCTCTACCCCAACAAATGACCTCATGTGATATTTCACAAAGGGATGTAATTTTTCCTCATGTCCCACTTACAACACTCTCTATGGTCACCAGGCTCATAACCCCACCTGGTGGCACATGAGAATTATCTGTAGCAATTTAAAATATCCTGCTGTGTTGACCAGTTATACCAGACTCTCTGAGGAGAAGTTTAGAGATATCTGTTCCCCAGGAGATTCTTGCTTATTCTTTCCCCCCAGATTTTTTATTTAAGATATATATATATAATATGTTTGCATTACATACACTATACATGCATATATATTATATATACATATGCATATTTATGTATCTGTATATGTTATATAATGTATGTAATATACACTCACACTTTTCTTATTTATTAATATTAAAATATGAGGAAATGTATAGGCATGTATTCTAAAGATGCTGATATAAATTAGGGAAAAAATAACATATATTTAGATCTGGATGAATTTCTTGATATGAGTACATTTAGGGGTTCTGGAGTTCACATACTGAGAACAGTTTTAACTATTTGCTTAAGTGGCTATTCTGTGTAAGGATGAGGATAAGAAATGCTTCCACTGATAGCCTCAAGTTCGATGTTTTCGGTAGTATTTACAGTGATTGAAAAAGCAGTACTTAGTCACCAGAAATAAAATTAGTAACAGAACTGGAGTGTTATATGGGACAGTTGGTTACATAAAGATCTTTGGTGATAGCAAACTCAAAAGCATGTCTTTAGATTAAAAATACATAGGGATCCTACTTTTGAAGGGGCGGGAGGTGGGAGGTTGGGGGAACCAGGTGGTGGGTATTAGAGAGGACACGGATTGCATGGAGCACTGGGTATGGTGCAAAAACAATGGATACTGTCACGCTGAAGAGAAATGATAATTAAAAAAAAAACATAGGCATCCTATTATGATTTAATTTTAATTAAAAAAAAAACTGTATGAATAGAAAAAATGACAGCTTTATTTGGCCCCTAAAATGCAAAGTGATGGACCGCCACCAAGTTACAATATTTGAGCTCTAATACACAGAGTATATTAAGTGAAGTGATGCTGTCTTGAGGAAGGTCCCAGGGTTAACATCTCAAGGATATCTTATAAATTTCACCTCTAGTACTCTCCCAAATAATATTTAGCTATAGGTGATATCTATGCACTGGAAAGAGAAATATCCAGAACTCTACCAGATTATTGCTTACTTGCTCTGAGTTTATCCTAATCAATCCGGATCAAAATGTTTATGTTGATCTTTCTGTTGGAACAGGGACTTCTGGGTGTCAGATTACTAATTCAGTCTCACAGGGTCTATAGAACCACCTTGTGCTTTTGTTCTCCAAATTCCAAGTGAATTACAAATAATAACAAATTAATTAATTAATTAATTGATTACACATGCACACACTCACCACTGAAAGAATCCTCATTTTTTACCTCCCTGATCTGTTGGGGGGTAAGTACATGCGAAGGTTAGCATGGTAAAAAGAGTAGATTTGACTTTTCATGTCAAACAGCAAGCTAAAAACAATGCAGTAACCTTGGTAAAGCGATTAAAGTTTATGTCACCCTTTAAGACTTAAAATAAATGGTAGAACTGATTCCTATCACATTTTATTTAAAACTTTGGCTGAAAAAAACAAAACCAAAAAAATTCAGCTTGACTTATACCAAAGACAAATGAGTTTAGAAAATGACAGTGAATCACCATAAACTTAATCAGGTGGCGACTTCTGCTGAAGCTACCATTAGCAATGTGATTTTTTTTTTTTTCCTTTTTTGGAGTAGAATTTTCTTCACCTAAGAGATCTTATTTTCTTTATTCCAAAAGGAGATACATCAAAAAGCATGTGCTTTCTCCTGGAGGAACTAGCAGTGTATCTGTATCATATTTTCTGGACCATGTTAGATTTCTGATGCTGAGACAAAATTCATTCTGCCAAGATACTGAGCACCTACCATTCCCTGGTACATCACTGTGAACCAGTATAGCTGGTCGCCTGATTATTAGATCATATAAGCATGAAGCTGGTGGTACCCCACATGCCTTGTACAAAAGATAAACCTTAAAAAAACTTTAGACTCTGCCATTTTAGTAACATTTCTGAGTCAAAAGGATCGTGGCATGTTGGAATGAATACTTTATAAAGATTGAAATAAGACATGTTTTGGCATCATGTAACCCATTTTCAGTGAGGCTTCCAGAAGCATAGAGGAGCAACTATGGGGTTTCTGCCCACTTATGCTCAATGTGCCTTTGGAATTTCTGGGTCACATTTTGATTTAAAACTCATGTAAACTGAATTGGGTTCTCGTTTCATATAAAAGCGGGAATAAATATCCTTCCCTACCCCCACTCACTACTATCTTTTAAGAATTATCTTCTGTTAATACAGTTTAGAAAAAGAGGCTGTTTTCCTTTTCTGTGTCTTTACAGGCCTCAGAGTTTTGGTTGTCGTGTGTGTGTGTGTGTGTGTGTGTGTGTGCGCGCGCGTGTTTGGTATGTTTGGTATGTATGTATGTTTGTTTCTTTATCACTCTGTGTACCAACTTAGACTTTTCCTTTCTTTCCTGATGGTAACAGCATACAATTCCCAGGCTACCAACTTCTTTGCTACTCCCCAAAGTACCACTGAAATAAGAATTTTGGATAAAACATACTTTACCTAAGACTTGGAGTAATAGCAAATGTGTTAAAACTTAGAGTTACGATGTTAAGTCTAGCTGTTGTGACAATCTCCAAACCTCAGTGATTTTACCCAGTCAGTTCTCTTCACAGTTACAAGTTGGGTGACTCTTCTGAGTGGCTCTCCACCAAGAAGTAGCTCGAGAACCAGGTTCCATTTACCTCACTGTTACACTGCCCTCTGGAGCACCATCCACATCAGCCACCACCTCATTCAGAGAATCCTTTGCTGTTCCAAAAAGCAAAGTATGGAGGGAGACAGGAAACACTTTATAGCCAGGATAACAAAAGGTATATTTGACTTGTAGCCACACTATACAACCAGTGACATGCCTCATCTTAAGTCCAAGGAAGGTTGGAAAATGTAGTTATCATGTGTTCCCAGGAAGAAAGAAAAAGATTGATAAGCATCCAGCTAGAATGTGCCCTGGAGAGTAATTATAGAAAATACATGAAACGAGAGAATTTAATATTAGATAACATTATTCTATAAAATAAGGCTCCCAATTCAATATAGAGTTTCACAAGCCCTGGTTCCCCCCCTCATATTTCTGAGCACTTTATCTTTTTCCTTTCTTCATATTCCTTACAACACCACTTCCAGAATGCATGAACCATATTTTGCAAATTATTTTCACTCTTATTTTTGCTTAAATGTTTCCTATCCACACGTTGTTCTCACTGCTGTGCCTTTGTTAAATATATAGACCCATTAATATTTTTCTGAGTCAGAAGAGACATTCTCCCACAGAAGAAATTTTTCCCCCTAAGCCAGCCAGCTCAAAATGTAGATAGCTTTTACAATAAACAAATTTTCTTGCTGTCGTAGAATATTTCAAAATTTCTATACCTTCTCTTCATATAGCAAAAGCTGTCATCAACATTAAAAGGTGGTCTGCCAAACGGGAGCTACTGCTAGAAAGACAGACTCATCACAGTTGTATCTGCTATTCAGAGCTGCTATGTGAATTATACGAGAAACTGTATGTAAGTGCCATGTCACAAAATATGTGCTTGAGATTTTCTTTTTCCTCTTCTTCTTTTTCTCTTCCTCCCTAAGAGCATTTCCTCTTGATTCTGACCTCTGTAACTAGCACCTCTATGGTTGATGTCTTCAAACTAATATTTATGACCTTCTCTGGGATATGAGGTCTGGATATAAATGGTCTGGAGTTCTAAGAACACTGCAAATAAGTGGGTCAACCTTAGAGGTATACTTTCCCCAAGCCTGCTTTGTTTTAGGGAAAGGTGAGTGCTTTTTAGTAAATCTATTCCCCAGCACTGCTTCTTAAAAATATTTGCTTCTCTGACTAACTTGGTTGTTGTTTTGATTGTTCCTAGAGTGGTGGTGGGCACTAGAAACATACTCCCAATGTGGCTTTTTTAGTGCATTTCCTCAGATTAATATGATACCCAATGATTCAGACAAGTGAGCAACCTAATGACTTTTCATCACCTCTCCATACTGGTCAAGAAACAGAGGATTGAATCTATAATTTAGAATTTTCTTTACTATTACTTATGTTTTAAAAATAAATACTTAAAATAAAGGCAGCAATTTTCTTTTATCCAATGTGGCCTCAGAAACTTAAATAATAGTGACTGGCAGCGATCAGGAATGCCTTCTCTCTTATATATCCCACACTTGCTTAATACATGTTTATGAAAAAGTAAAACACTGATAAATTATACTACAAAGAACATTGGTAGAAGCTGTTAGTGGCTGATGTCTACAAAATTCTGCTTAAAACTGGTTGTGATAGCTACCCCCCCTCCCAGATCTGTGTGAAGAGCAGCTCAAATTGTGCACATTACTTATGGGATTTTTCACGCTATACAAAACCTTTCCCTTTTCTTAGCTTCACGAATGTGCTTACCTTTTTCTTGAAAGACAATCTCCAGTTGTATTCAAATATTAAACCAGCACATGTTAAGCCCGCCTACACAACCCCAAATTCCTAAAAATAATAAAAAAGAATTCAAAAACACCAAGTTGCATTGGAAAACAAGGAAGGGAGAAGTTAGTGTCTCATAAACTCTGCATAATCTTTCATACCTAGAAAACAGATAAAATGAATATGCAGGAGAAACCCAAAGATTAAAATAGGTGCTGAACTATTACGTCCATAAGTAAAGGCTGGAGGACAGAAACTGCAGCAAAGATGGGAGGTGATGCAGCGGCTGCCAGAGCTGTCATTAGTTTGATTCCCCCTACTGAGACAGCCAGGGAAAATTTCCCCTGTGCATTGCTAACTTGTGTCAGGCACCAGCCATGGAGACAGACAGGTCCAGGCAAAAGCACAGGGTTTAGGAATTTGAATTGAAGTGGTGGGGCAGTGCCCAAGGCAGTTGGCTCCGCCCTGGTAGAAAGAGGGTACCCACACCCCGAAGATGCAGTTCTGACCTACTGTGCCCACAGTCTCTCCCACCCCTCTGCCACTCTCCTAAAACGAATCATAGAAAAGCTGCAGCACCTGCTGTCTGGTCTTCACCCGTGAGCCTAGCTAGACTTATTTTCCTAGGTGAGATTTGACTGCCCCTAGGAAAATAAGTCTGCTCCAAGGCCAGCACCGAGGAACAACTCCGCCAACATGGGAACTAACACTTGAGGAATCAAAATTAATAGAGCAAGCAGAAAAGAAGATGATTTATTCTAATTACAGTCCTGAGAGAAATTAATGACACTGGGTAAAGTTCTAGTTATAAAAGAAACACCCAAGATCAAGATTCTGAAACATCAATATATACAATCAATTGTATGGCAAATTTAAATTTACTATAGCAAATCTAAACATATAAATATGTCATTTAAAAATATATAAATTTATAAAAATATATAAATTTACTATGCCATATATGTAAAATATATAAATATATGTTTATAAAAAATAAATATATCATTTAAAAACAATGTGTTAGCAAGAATAAAATTTAGTGCCCTCTTGTCAAAACATACTAAAGCCTGTGCCATTTTCTCAAGGCAAAACAAAGTTTCTGTAATTTCATCTGATCCAGTTTTCCCAAACTACAGATGGATGGCCGAGGCCAAGAGAGAATCAGTGTTTAGAGTAAGAGCCCTCTCTGCAGGCCATTGTCCACAAGCATCAAGAGGGACCCCTTGTACTAGATGAGGCCACCCCTTGCAGAATACAATATTTCCCCTGCACATCTGTCTACACCACCGGTAGCAGAAGTAAAGTGGAAGCCTAGATCTCTTCTTTGTTCTGGCAATACCCATCTGCAGCTCAGCGTTCTCTATTCCCTTCATTGTTGTCTGAGTAGTGCCTTTGGTCTGAAGTCTTCATGCCGCTCCTCTGTCTTTGTGACCATCACACAAGTAGCTCAAGACCCTCAGATTAGCCTTAATCCCCCAAACCCTAATTCTCCTATATCTGTACAACCATCCCTCCCATCTCTTAAAACTCTCACCATAATCTCTGAAACTTGAGGTAAATTGCCATTACACTCCTCTTTTTTCCCCTCTTTCTCTTTTTATTCTTGAAGTAACTGAAGTCTGGCTCCCTTAGATGGTACTGCTTCTCCTCAAGCGTTCCCAGAGAGGACTAATTACTCTCCCACAGCCCTCACACAGCTGAGTTTGGAGGTGAAGTAAATGCTGTTCTTGTTCACCTTTTCTGTTTTGACTTCCTCTCTTTCCCTGGCCGACTCTCAGGTCTCTCTTAATGGTCTCTCCTGCGAGTACTTCCTTAATATACTGCTTTCAAAAAATCTTCAGCTCAGGTCTTCTTCTGGAAAATAACAAACATACAAACAAATAAAACCAAGACAATAGCTTTGAAGAACTCCGAAAATTTCTATAAGCTGTCACCCCATCTACTTGTCTCTCCACCATATGTCTTGGGATTTTTCCTGTTACAGTGTGAGGACTATCATATACTCATCTCACAAACTAATTTGCAATTCCTCTTACTTTCTTAAGAATATCAATTTAGCAAATCTCTTCTGCCTCAACAGTTTTTTCTCCTCTCTTGATGTATCATTTCCATCAGTATCTGTAGTGGGTTAAATGATGTGCCCAGAAAGATAGGCATATCTTAGAACTCAGACCCTGTGGATGTTACTTTTTTTTAGAAAAAAAGAGTCTGTGCTGACATAATTAAGTTGGGGACCTTGAATTGAGATCATCATGCATTATCCAGATATGCCCTAAATCCAATGGTAAGTTTCCGAAGAGCAGATACAGTTACAGGAATAGGAACAGGCAATATGAACAGGGAGACAGAGATTGGAGCTACAGAGCCAAGGAAGCCAAGGGACACCTGGAGCCTCCAAAAGCTGGAAGAGGCAAGGAAGGGTTTTCCCCAAAACCTCCCAAGGCAGTACAGTCTGTCTAACACCTTGATTTCAGACTTCTGGCCTCCACAATCACGAAAGGGTAAATTTCTATTTTATGTAGCCCACCTTATTTGTGGCAATTTGTCACAGTGGCTATAGGAAATAAATGAAGTATCCAAAGATGATATTATCTCTCCCATCTTAAAAATAATATGAAATGACAAACTTTATCTTAGTCCATTTCCCCTTACCCTTACCTTACTGTGACTTTTCCTTTCCTTTTACTGTGAATGTCCTTAAAAGAATTCTCTGCTTGCTGTTTCTAATTTCTTTTTTCTCCATTTCTCATGAACCCATTCCAATCAGGTCGTTCCCCCCCCCCCCCCACCTTGCTACAAAGAAACTGTTCTTACTGAAGTTACCAAAGACCTCACTAATAGACTCTAAATCCAATTTTCATTTCTCAGCCCTTATCTTTCTTGACCTATAAGCAGCCTTTGACACAGGGGATCACACTCTCTTCCCTTAAATAATTTCTCCACTTAGCTTCCAGAGCTATTTTCCATCAACCTTATTCTTACTGCTGACTTTCCATCACCCCCTACTTCTACATTTTAGATTTCTCTAACACTTCTCCTTTGAATTTCATCTTAAATATTAATATAACTCCTTGGGTAATTTTATCCAATCTTGTGGTTTTAAAAAATACCTACATGCTGATTTCTAATTTATATTTCTCTTCTAGTCCTCCATTCTGCACTTCATACCCATATATTAAACTTTTTACTTACTACCTGTACTTAGATGTGTGGTAATTATGCTAACCATAACATACCCCAAACTAAGTTCTAATATTCCTTCTTAATTTCTTCTTACCTCATGATATTCTACATCTTAGCTAATGGCAACCTTATTTTTCCAGTTATGTAGGCCAAAATATTTAACTTATTTTTAACTTAAATTACCTACCTTTTACCTACTCCTTAAACCCAGGCACTGAGAACTCTTAATAATTCTCCTTCAAGGGGCACCTGGGTGGCTCAGTGGGTTAAGCCTCTGCCTTCAGCTCAGGTCATGATCTCAGAGTCCTGGGATGGAGCCCCGCATCCTCTGCTTGGCAGGGAGCCTGCTTCCTTCTCTCTCTGCCTGCCTCTCTGCTACTTGTGATCTCTCTCTCTCTGCATCAAATAAATAAATAAAAATCTTAAAAAAAAAAATTCTCCTTCAAAGTGAACTCAAAGTAAGCTCACTTTTTACATCACAATTACCAAAATCCTGATCCGTGTTAACATCTTCTCTTAGGTGAATTACTGAGCTAGCCTTCTAAATTGTCTTTCATCTCCTGCCTTTTTCAGTGTCCTCTCAAAATGACAGTCACTGGGATCCCATTTAAATGTAAGACAGCTGATTGTGATGTCTCTATTCAAAACCATCCAATGTCTTCCCATATCACTCAAAGGAAAAATACCAGAGTTCTTCAATCACTTCAAAGTACCTGCATGATTTGCCTGCCTCTTACTTTCAGGATCCCGTCTCCTACTACTGTCCCCCTTGCTTACTCCCCATAACTGTAACTATGTTACAGTTTATCAAACAAGCCATGGACACTCCAGTCACTGGGACTTTCTTTCTTTCTTTCTTTCTTTTTTTTAAAGATTTTATTTATTTATTTGACAGAGAGAGAGATCACAAGTAGGCAGAGGCAGGCAGAGGTGGGGGGGGGGGGAAGCAGGCTCCCCGCTGAGCAGAGAGCCCGATGCGGGGCTTGATCCCAGGACCCTGAGATCATGACCTGAGCCGAAGGCAGCGGCTTAACCCACTGAGCCACCCAGGCGCCCCTGGCACTTTCTTTCTTACCTCTATTCCTTTCCTTTTTCTTTCCCTCCTCTCCCATCCCCTCCCTTCCTCTCCCCTCCCCTTTCTCTTTCCTCCCTCCCCCTCCCTCCCCTCTCCTTTCTTCTCTTCCCTTCTCCTCAGTTGTTCACGTCTATATTAGTTCTTTATAAAAGGTACTTTCTCATACAGAGCTACTACGGTGTCCTGGTCTAGAATTTCAATTCTCCTTCCAGCAGTATTTTTCCTCCCTAGCAAATAGTAGCATCTAACAGTCTCTATATTTTAAATTTTTATATTGTTTATCATTTTCCCCCCTCATAGATTTTAAGATTCATGAGGTTGGGGATATCTGCCAGTTATTTTTACTTTTGTATCCCCAGTACCTGGCATTGTGGAAACCTCATTAATAGTTATTAAATGACTAAACAAAATGATAGAAAACGTTAACCTTGAGAGGTGAAACCTCACAGACTGAAACATCAAAAGAAAAAATCCTGATTTATACCCAATTTATAATTTTTAATAATAATAGGAGATTCTCAGGTCACACAAATAATCAGATATAATGTTTGGGTAATTCAACTGATATTTTGGATGAAGCATTTAATGCCATACCATTTAGATCCCAGGATTCATCTATAACAATCTATTTCATTTTGACCTGTGATTTTATATTTTTCCAAAATCAGTATTAACTCCATGTCAGAACACATCATACTGTATGGTAGAGAATTGAAAGAATTCTCATGACATTTTTAAAACAGATTATCACTCTCTTGAACTGCTAAGATTATTATGATCGATGCTTCTATTATTTTTAACAGAAAATATATTATTTATTCTCTTTAATTAAAAAAGTATAATGTACCCATCCATATTCATGATTTTACCTAAACCATGCCTCAAAATTACACTCAAAGATATCTTTCTTTTAAAGATTTTAGTGAAAAAAATATTTCTATAGTACTCCAGATGATCATTGTGTTTTAATTCTAGCATGGTTTCCTGTATCTTTAGCAACTTCCTTTGGTGTTGGTTGAGGTCTATTTCCAATCTGAATTATTTTATCTAATAATAATTTATATCAAAATATTTTCTTAGATATCGCTACTTTTTTTTTCTTTTCCCTTTGTGTGTGTATGTGTGTGTGTGTATATATTTAAAGAAAGGACATGAGAGAGCACATGTAGGAGCAGGGTAGGGTAGGGAGCGGGAAAGGAGCAGAAGAAGAGAAGAGAGAGAATCTTAAGTGACCTCCATGCCCCGTATGGAGCCCGACAGCAGGGTTGGATCTCAGGACCCTGAGGTCTCAGGACCTGAGCTGAAATCAAGAATCTGACATTTAGCTGACTGAGCACTCAGGCCCCTCTAACCACTTTCTTATTATACAATGTAATTAATTCTAAAGAAGAAACACTGTTCCGTAACTGGGGAAATTGCTGAATGTCAATATACCTTGATTCTAGTTTGGATTCTTTCAGTAAATAGGAAACTATTAACTTCTTTTGGCTTTTTTGCACTCATTTGATTAAAACAATAATTTTTAAACATATGCCTTGATTACTTTTTTTTTTTTTTTTAAGAAAGGGTAGGACTGTTGGGAAAGAACAGGGGAAAAAAAAAATTAAAAACAAATAGAGGGGTGCTTGGGTGGTTCAGTCAGTTAAGCATCTGCCTCTGGCTCAGGTCATGATCCCAGTGCCCTGGGATCCAGCCCCACATCAAGCTCCTTGCTCAGCGAAGGCCTGCTTCTCCCTCTCCTACTCCTCTTGCTTGTGTTCTTCTCCCACTGTCTCTCTCTCTCTCTCTCTGTGTCAAATAAATAAATAAAATTTAAAAAACCTAAGATTATCTGGAAAAAGTATTCATTTCTATAGATTGAATAACATATCATAGAGATAGCCACCCTCAGTTTTCTCTTTTTATTAATTTTACTAATAATTACTTAGTTTTTCATGGAACAAATATTTGAGGAAAGTTTGGATACTTATCATGCAGAAAGCATTGTTCTAGGCCTCAAAGGTACAACAATGAAATGGATAGATATAGTCACTGCTGGAAATCTTCCAGTCTCTCTACAAAATGCAACTTATTTTTCTAAAAAAAAAAAAAATTAAAAAGAGAGAGCAAGCAAGAAAGAACATATTCCTCATTAGATCTATTTTACTATTGGAGTTTTCTGAGTTAAAGGAGAAAATAAACCATCTGCTATTAAAGAGTTCAGGGCTTGAGGATCACCTGGCTGGCTCAGTAGGTTAAGCGTCTGACTCATGATTTTGACTCAGGTCATGATCTCATGGGTCCTGAGATTGAGCCCTGCATGGGCCTCAGCGTTCCGGTTTGAGTCTGCTTGAGATTCTCTACTTCTCCCTCTGTCCCTCCCCCAGTTGTGTTCTCTCTCTTTCTCACTCTAAAATAAATAAAAAAATCTTTAAAAAATTATATAAAGTGTTAAGGGCTTGAGTCTATATAGAAATCAAGCAGTTTCTTCAGGAAGACAATACTATGAGTCTCTGGGCCACCTAGATCTGACTTCTGTTCCTAATGTTTCTTTAGTGATTAAAAAAAAAATTATTTTAGAATAGTTGTTGACTTATGGCAAAATTGCAAAGATGGTACAAAGAGATCCCAAGTACTCCACACTCAGTTTCCCTATTATTAACATGTAGATTAGTATGGTACCTTTCTCACAATTGATGAACCAGTGTTAATTCTACACATTAACTAAAGTCAGTACTTAATTCAGATATTTTTGGTTTTACCCTAACCTCATCCCCCCCCCCCGCCCCCCGGGATCAAGGGCATAGCATTACATTTAATTTTCATGTCTATTGAGGCAAAGTTCTTTCCTTTGCAGAGGAGTCCTTTGTTAAGGGAGAGGAGGGCACAGGGTATGTTTCACCATGATTACTCTTACCTCCTATTGGAAGAATACTCTTATGAGAACTAGGTAGCTTTCCTAGAGGTAAAGCTCAGAAAAATGTGCCACCCTGCAGAGAGCAGCCCCAGGATTTTCTCACCCTCAGACTAGTCTCAAACACTCAGCCTCTTGCATTTGTGAAAATTAAGATTAAGTATGCTAACTGGTTTGTGACTTCAGCTGCTTCTACTCCTGGTAGGCAGATCTTGACAGTGACTCCAAAGATTTGCCTGTCTCTCCAAATTTCAGGGTGTCAGTTGGCTCTGCAACCTCAATTTTCTTATGGGTCAAGGAGAAAGGATTGATTTTTCAGTTTGTAAGAATGGGAGTGACAACCTCCCAACTGTTTTCATGCTGTAGCTGAAATCAGAAGTCCTTGATTTTATGCAGTATCAAGGCTGAACATCTATTGCTTATATTTATAATTCTTAAAAATGCATCCTAGAGATGATGGTTATGAGAGACACTTACATGTCAGCTTGCTTCTTGTAGGGATGCTTACATTTTCAGAAATCATTTCTGCTATTTAAAGTGGAGTTAGTTTCTTTTTTTTTTTTTTTTTTTTTTTTTTTTTTTTTTTAAAGATTTTATTTATTTTATTTGACAGACAGAAATCACAAGTAGACAGAGAGGCAGGCAGAGAGAGAGAGAGGGAAGCAGGCTCCCTGCTGAGCAGAGAGCCCGATGCGGGCCTCGATCCCAGGACCCTGAGATCATGACCTGAGCCGAAGGCAGCGGCTTAACCCACTGAGCCACCCAGGCGCCCAAAAGTGGAGTTAGTTTCTTAAGACTTCTGCTAAGGACGGTCATTCCATTAGTAACTTTTAATGAAAAGTTGTGTCTAGATTTGTGATATACATATATAATAAGCAGAGAAGAATGCTCCAATTTCTTAAAAAAGAACAAGCGAGGAATATTTTATTCCTTTGTAGGGGAAAATGGGTTACAGTCTCCTATTACAACCATTTTTCATTGAGAAGGTCTTTACGAATCTGAAAAGACAAGAGGAAGAACTCTTTATTTTTTGCCCAAGGTGTGACTTAGGAATCCTGTGGCCCACACTTACAATTTCATATGTGAGACAGATGTTTAAGCTCTATCTTATCTAAACTAGGGGGGGTTGTTGTACCCCACAGCCTTCTTGGGTTTAGATTAGGAAATGTATGTGCAGCTGCAAAATTAGCAGCTGCAAAATTAGTTGATATCAATAACCATTAGTTTCTCCTCTTAGGGTATTTTTTTTCCCCCAGTTTCAGTGGGTTACCTTTTCCATCCTAGATCACATTTTTCAGAAGGGACATGAGCCCTCACATTATTGCTTTTGTGAAACAATCCATCCAGTATGCCTTTGTGAAGAAGACAGAGTCTGCCAATAAGGAAATAATATTATTTTGAATTATTTAAATAGTCAGTGAACTATGCTGCTTAGCATGCATTATCTCATTTAATCTCACCATATTCCATGTTTATTTTTACAGCTATAGGTCCAAAGACCAAAAACTTTTTTGAAAGATTTATTTATTATAGAGAAAAAGAAAGAGAGCACATAAATGGGGAGAGATGAAGGGAAGAGCAGAGGGAGAGAGAATCTCAGTTATATTTCCACTGAGCATGGAGCCCCAGGTGAGGCTCATTTTCAGGACCCTGAGATCATGACCTGAGCCAAAATCAAGAGGTGGGTGCTTAACCAACTGAGCCACACAGACACCCCAAAGACCAAGAAATGTTAACTGTCTAAGATCACACATCTAAAAGGTGACTAAACTAGAATTTCAATCAAGTCCTATCAGAAGCAATAACTCTGGTTTTATCAAAAATCCAGAATTTCATAAAATATATCTTTCATAGAGTAATGGTGTCCATTTTCAGGAAATGGACAAAGACAGAGCTGCCTGAAACATGAAAGTATGGAACTGTATTTTCTGAGTCCAGATAACAGGTAGATGCAAATTCAAGAGCAAATTTGAATAAAATATCTTTTGCCTAAAGAAATTGTTGTGAACAAGTGAAAAGGAACAATCTGAAAGTGAAAACAAAGGAACTGATTGGATTTTCTTGTCAATATCACTTTCATAAGCAACTGAACAGAATTATTTTCTTTTTTATTTATTTGTTTATGTCCAGTTAGCCAGCATATAGTATTTTTTCAGTGGTACCTAGGAAACAGGTGTATAAAACAAAATTTTGGAGTCTCCATAAAATGGGATTTTCTGAAATGTCCAGCCTTCCTTCACCTAACAACGGGACAGCCTTAGTCAGCCTTAGGGTACCAACTGGGTAAAAATTTTTTTAAACTAACAGGATAACTAAGAGGATAGCTTAAAACATGGTTTAAAAAGCCATTGCTTATGTGGATTTTTTAGAAAAGTGGAATTGCTTAATATATGAAATAATTTTATCAGAGATTACATCTGGATGAAAAATAAGAGAATTTGCTCATTCACTTAGTAGAACTTTGAACCACATGTGAATGAAAAAAATCTACATTATATATGCAATGATTCTGAGATAAGCATTTTTCTTCTAATAGGTTATTTTTAGTTGGATTTGACATATTTATCTAATACCTCTTCTTTCATCCAATTGTAATTAATACTTAATCTGTAATCAATACATGTACCACAGAAGACATAAGGCTAGAGTGAAACATTTTAGATTGATGGATGACCTGCCAATGGAAGGTCTTCTTTAATGACAATAGGTCTAAGTAAGCATTCTTTTCTTTTTTTTTTTTTAATTTTTAAGATTTTATTTATTTAACAGAAAGAGAGAGATCACAAGTAGGCAGAGAGGAAGGCAGAGAGAGAGGAGGAAGGAGGGTCCCCTGCAAAGCAGCGAGTCCAATACAGGGCTTGATCCCAGGACCCTTGTATCATGACCTGAGCCAAAAAAAAGCAGAAGCTTAATCCACTGAGCCACCCAGGCACCCCTAAGTAAGCATTCTTTTATCCTGGTTAGGGGTCCTATTGGAGTGTGTATTTTGCAACTTGGATAACTGAAGTCCAAAATCTCCTACCTAGAGGTACTATACTTTTTCAGCAGTTATTTAATCTCTTCAAGTCTATGGATTTGTGAAGATTTAGTAAGATAACATTTTTTCATGCCAGTTAGATTTAAAAAAAAAGACTTAATTTTCTCTTTAAGATTTATAAGAGAAGTTGAAAAAAAAATTCCTAGAACTTGTACTTTCATTAGACTGCAGAAATTTTCTTGTGAAAAACCTAAACTGTGACAGAGATGAGATGACTGCCATAAGCACTAGTACAAATGCTTAAATCCAGGTCTGTCCCTTATAAACTGTATGCCCATGGAAAGATGTTCTAACCCCAAGGAACTTCAATTTCCTCATCTGTAAAATGGAGATAAAAAGATCTTTCTTATATGGTTATTGTGAGGAATATCTATTTTGGGCTTTTTTTTTTTAAATATCTATAAGTCACATGTACTTATTAAATTGTGACCAGTATTATTATTGAATTAAAACAGGGCAGCTTTCTTCTATTCTACTATTGCTAGTAAGTAAGCAAGTTAGGAAGAATGTCGTCCTAAAGCAAGTTAGGAAGAATGTCGTCCTAAAGCAGTCTTTCTGATTTCAAAGGCCTACAGAGGCAAGCAGTATAAATAGAGTGAATCTGAAGTGCAAAATGATATAAAAAGGGATGAAGAATGCGTAAACTGAAAGTGTAGGCCAACTGAGAATCTTTTCAAATTGAAAAACTTTTAAATGCTAGTTTGACCAAACAAATCAAATCTGTAGCATTAATCTGGCCCATTGTTCCCATTATTAAGTGGCTTAACATGTTGCATAAGGGAGTTAGAGTGTAAAACAAGTAACTTTGTTCTCTATAGCATTTTTTTTTTCTTTTTTGGCCCAGGGAAAATGTTACCATGTGTTAGTACTTACATTGTATATTCTTCAAAGATGTGTGGCCCTGGAGGTTGAAAAATCATTTCAGAAATCGCACATCTAGTGATTCTAAACCCACATAATAAGTTTTGGAAGAACTGTTGTTGGTAGGTGACTTACATCATTTTTTTATTTTTTGTAGTGGGAATTAAAATCAAAACAAACATACAAGAAATCTATATACTTGTCACTTCTTTTTTTTTTTTTAATTTATTTTTTTTCAGTGTTCCAAGATTCATTGTTTATGCACCACACCCAATGTTCCATGCAATATGTGCCCTCCATAATACCCACCACCAGGCTCACCCAACCCCCTGCCCAAAACCCTCCCCTCCAAAACCCTCCAAATACTCCCCTCCAAAACCCTCAGTTTTTTTTTTCTCAGAGACCACAGTCTCTCATGTTTGTTTCCCCCTCTGATTCCACTTCTTCTCTCAAACTCCCAATGTCCTCCATGTTATTCCTTATGCTCCACAAGTAAGTGAAACCATATGATAATTGACACTCTCTGCTTGACTTATTTGTATGCTCCTTTGAGGTCAGTCCTAATTCAAGACCAAGGAAAAAGCATAGAAAGCAAAAGAAAGGTTTGCATGCCCTAATGTGATGAGGACACATCACACTCCACACATTATTCAAATATCAAAAGTACCTATATATTAAAATACAATTTTTGACATTACCTTTATTTCAGGAAGGTGAATTTGCTCTTAGTTTTCTCCAACTGATCTATTTCTAATTTAATCAACTCCCAGGCAACTTTTCCTTCTATTAGATAAACCTGGAAATTTTTAAATCTTCAATTAATCTTCTGTTCTGTTCATCAGGTATGCTGAGAGCTATAGGGGAAATCTCGCAACTCAAAATCTAGCCCCTCCGCATGGCCCAGGAGCTCTCTGTACTTCCATAGTCTGTTTCTTCCCCGTAATCTGCAACAGATTTTTCTTACCTTTTTTTTTAAGATTTTATTTATTTATTTGACAGAGAGAGATCACAAGTAGGCGGAGAGGCAGGCAGAGAGAGAGAGGGAACCAGGCTTCTGGGGAGCAGAGAGCCCAATGTGGGGCTTGATCCCAGGACCCTGAGATCATGACCAGAGTCAAAGGCAGAGGCTTAACCCACTGAGCTACCCAGGCGTTCCTGCAACAGATTTTTCAAAACCTCTCACTCTCATGAAATCTCCAAACCCATTGTTCTACTCTGACTTAAGAATTTCACCTACTTCACGATAAAGGAAAGGAGAGGTTCTCAGAGAACAGTCAACTTCATACGCCTTAATTAGGGGAATTCATCCAACTCCCTCTTCCCACCCAACATACCCTCTTACTCACCTCCTGACAAACAACCAAACAAAAACAATTAGAGATAAAGAAAGGCTATGGCTTCTAAATAAACTGGTAGTAACAAAGCTTGTCTTTTGTTTGCAAAGTGAATGAGATGATGCTTGTTAAAAGTTACTATTGTTCTATCTAATCCTTGAGATTGATAGGGATGTTGTTTACTTTTCTAGTATCTTCTGGACTTATCACAATCATGGCACCTCATGAATCCTTGACTGAATAGATTACTGTCCAAGTATAAACACAGAAATACCTAGGTGTATCTTGAAAGACAAAAATATACAAGACTTTTTAGTTGATATATAATTCCCTGAATAAGATCTGAAAAAGAATATTCTTAAGTTTAAATCTAAATTGGGTAGCTCAGAAGCAAAACATAGAATGTCTCCTTAGAAATAAAGTAGATGCAATCATTAACTTGATTGCAGAAAAGATTCTATTAAAAGATGAAAAATACTGAATTAGGTTGTCTAGCTAATTTCTTTTTGTCCAGCTGAGTTATTATTATAATATTATTACTTTTACTTTTACTTCTTTCTTTCCAAATCAGATGGACATTTCCATGAAGTAATAGGAAGCTCTGTTTCCCCAAGTTCCTTTTTAATTTCATCATTTTTGCCACATGTAACAAACAGGAGAAATATCAGGCAATTTTCCCATTGGAAGCTTCTAATTCAATAATTATTCATTTAAAGGGTAGCAGGGGGATGAGAGAGGAAGGGAAAAAAGAAATAAAATAAGGAAAAATGGAAAAGGAAATGAAAAAGAAGTAGAGAAAATAAGGAGACATGGAAATGCTAGAAAGATATAAGTAGACTCAGCCTGTAAGTTGGGGAATGGAGAAATTTATGTCCAGATTTGTTTTCAGACAGATCATGTGTCCTTGAGGAGAGGCAGAATGCTATTTCCCTTTTTCATTCTACATAGCCTCCACTCTGTTCTGTTTCATGTGGTCACTGAAAAATTATATTTACTTACCAACCAAGTAATCCAGCAGCATAAGTAGAGGTCTTCTCTCGCTGAATTGCCTTAAGGTATGAATTAAAATATAAACCTGTAAAATATCAATAAAGCTGACATAAAACTTTTTGTTCCCAAAGATAGAAAGCAAAAAGAGCATGGCCTTAGGGTAATATACTATGCCTAAAGGCTAACTGAGTCTCCTGCCACACATTATATTGGAGTGTTATTACATTTTGTCTATTAAAGGCATAGTGCCCTTGGGATTTTACAGGGTTTTGAACATAAATCCTTCTGCAGTTCAAATTTAGTTGATGCAGAAGTATATACCATGACTCTAATGTTCATGAGTGGGACAAAATACCAAATCATTTCTTGAGATGCCTAATGTGAGTGTCAAATTACCAGTCTTCACCAAGCAAAAGGGAATGCTAATTAAAAGGGTAGGACATGTTCCAGTTGTTCTAATCAAAGAGAGCTTAATCCTTCCATAAGCTGGCTGGCTTTGTTGGAGGAAATTCTGAACAACCTTGTTACTTTTGATAACTGTAAGCCACTGACTCATGGCCCCTTGACAGCTAGCTGAGCATGTAATAACATTTCTCTGTATTTGGGGACTGGCTTAGCTGGCTTTATAATAGATTATTGTGGATGTTAAAGTGAAATGTTAGTCTTTCTTTAAAGCTCTGTATTCCCCAGTAATTAAGGTTATAAAAAGGGCACTGAGCACAATATAGTTTCAAGGTCGCCAAACACAGATATAACAGCCTTCGGTTTGTGTAAATAAGGTATTAACCATAGGTTTATTCTGCGACTGTGTCATGAAAAATAGGTTTTTCAAGAGCAGTTTGATGAAAAAGTATTTTGAGGTGAATTTAAAAAATGTCTTTTTTTTCCCTTTTAGTTCCAAAGAAATTAACGAATAGAAGGAAAAACAAGTGGCATTACAGAAAGGCAGAAAAAAGGAAAAAAATATATACATATATATGTTTAAAAGTTGAATGCTATCAGTTAAAGAGGAAAACCAGATACCAGAGCAGAGTTCCATCCCAATACATTTGAGGTTATTGGGCATCACAAGAACCTTGGAGCAATCACAACCTTTGGTATGAAAATGTCTACAGAGACCACACAAACAAGGATTTCACTTTAACTGTCAAGGCAGTGACAGTTATTGGCTATTTGTGTTTCCAATCCATTGTAAATGGAAAAAGTTAAAGAAAAAGGTCACCCAAGAGAGACATTTAACTCCTTATTTCAAAGGAAGAAATTGATACAGTTTCACTGGACTTTTGAGTTTTGATATTCACTCACCATTTGAATCTGATCTTTAGGCTCATCATTACAATAGGGAGAAGCATTACATCATGTGTTCCGTAAGAAATACTTCTTTGGGTGCTCAAATGCCATATGATTTCAGATGAAGAAAAGAGGAAATATTTTCTATTTAAGTATTACAAAAGTAAAACAACTTCTTCTAGAGCAAGAAAGTCACACTAATGGTATAGATTTCTATGCAGAAGGGTCCTAGAGTTGGGAAAGCATAATTTATAGTGTCAGTAAGGCAATCATATTTTCATTCTACCAGATAAGATCAGGGCAGGTACTCCCCAAGGAGAGAGCCTCTTCGCTTCAATTTTCAACTGATGAAAGGGAGGATGTGCCATGCTTTATACTGCAGACAAAAATGTCACATCAGTAATTGCTATGCAGGTGCGTAAGTACATGCCAAATAAAACCATAAATTATATTTCTCATGCATTAGGCGTTAATTGTGTCAGTAGTTAAAAGAACAATTACCACATAATATGTACCTTTTTAAAAGATAGAAATAATCAGGAAAATCATTCCAATAACCTTTTGTGAAAAATTAAGGCTTCCTTTCAAGGTATTTTACATCTTTGTGCTTATGTTCTAAGCAGAAATCTTTTAGTCAAATTCCTGCCATCGAATGCCGTATATAATATATTGAAGACTTCAAAAATGTATCCAACAAAACAATAATTAGTGATATAATGAATTCATTTGAAGTTATGTGATAGAATAAAATGACACTCGCATAATTTTCAGGAAATTAAAGCCATTGAAGACGTCACCAACCCGTTTCTCTCCCCACACAAATATATTCACTTCCTCCTTTGTAAGAGACAAAAACTAAATAGCTTTGTAGCTCACACCCATAAACCCAGTATCCTTGTTCAGTTTGCTCCTCCCCTCTGCTCTGTCCTAGGTATAATGTCATCCCACATTTACCCAGTCTCTGCCAGAGCCCTTTCCTGGCATGATTCAAGCAGTTCTTTGGGGGAAAGGAGTGTCTTTTGCCTCTCTGGCCAGAAGGCAATGAGGACACAAGCACTGGGCTGACACTTGCTGGGTTTCCAGTAACACTGAGAAATGAATGCATAGAGGAAAGTAGTGACAGGTGCAATGATTACTAACTCCTTCTGGTCTACATGGTACTCTAAGGTTTTTATACCCATAAACACAGGAAATACGGGAAATACATTTGTGTTCCTGTCAGATTTTGTTGTTGTAGATGTTGTTATTAAGCTGCTATATAGTAATTACCTAAGATGCCTAGAACTTGCATCTGAATATGACTCAACCATTTCCCAGATAAGAGGTCTTGATAAAGTGTCTAAACCTCTCTGTGAGTCAGTCCCCTTATATTAAATTAGGAAATAATTGTACCTGACTCATGGGAATGTTATGAAGATTAAATGAGTTAATATACGTAAAGAACTTTGAACAGTACCTGGCACAAAATAATTACAACAACAGTAGTAAAATAATATTAGGTTTTATTAAGGCCACTTAAATTGATTATGACTTTTAATCATAACAAAAATCCATATCAGGTTGCTTTTATTCCTCTCATTTTCCAGAGAAGAAAACTGAATTAAAGTCATAGTCCTGGCATCGCATTCCAGGTTTGTTTGAATCTGATTATTATATTCTTTCCCTCTTATTACATTACCCCTCATAATGTTAATATGAAATTCATCCCATTATATTATTGTTTATTATATATGGGTCTGTTTTTTCTACTAGATCATAAATCTTGTGAGGGTGGCAACTATATTAAATTCATGTTGCTAAACTGAGTGCTTAGCAATGTTCTTGTGCTTCCTCCCTCTCCCCCAATGCTTTCTCTTGCTTCTCTTCTGTCCTTCCTTTCCCAGGTCAAAGACCTGTGCAAAAGGGTCAGTCAATCTACTGGAAATGATTTGGTCTGGGTCTCTTGGCTGCCCAAAGTTTCCCTACTGCCACAGAACATTGTCACCCAAGCAAATGCCATGTTTGCTTCTTTTCCCTTGGTCTGAGAACTTCCCCTACTTAATTCCTGCAGGTGCTATTTCATGCTAGTGATCTCCTCAGTGGTCTGGATTTTGTAGGGAGTTTCTGTTATAACTCAGCTTTGTATCTATAGCCCACCTCTCTCCAATCTTCATTACCTTTGAGATGTGCCCCCAAGATCACCTTGCCTTTGATTCTAAATTCCCAGCATAGATCCCTACTATGGACCTGTTAAACTTGATTATTAATAACTGATCACTTCCATTGTGGATTTGTATTCCTTCTTGCTAGCTACAAGATAAGTCTCCCAGTACTACACATACCGCAGAAGACCACCCTGTTGTTACAAAGTCATGTATGCACAGTACATGTAAAGCCAGAAGTGTTGAGGGCTAATGCGGATAGGTTTTATAAAGCCTCCACGTGTCTCAAGGGCTTAAGAAAAGCCTAGAAAGCTTCCAGGGATAAGTTGTGTCAGCCAAGATTACTTACAATTGTACTCCGTAAAGATGGTTCATACTGTATTCTCCTTTACTTTTAGCCATGTACTTTTTTAAATATCTTAATCACCAAACCAACTTTCCTAGTATTTGCAACATATTTCCAGTTATCATGTATGATGTGTTGAAACATCCATTATCTACTACTCTGAAATAATAGATTTTTTTAGTAATTTTATATATCTATTTGTTCAAAAAAGTAAATATACTTATAATAAAAAACTAAAATATCTACACAGTCAATAACAGACTATACTAAATAGTCTCAGAATGTCAAGAAAGTTACTAATTCATTTTAACCTATGGAAGTTAGAAAATCTTTGTTTAAGAGTAATACATTTTTTCACTGTAACATTGTGACTATCATCACAGATGAATATCCCAAAAGTGGTAGGTTGGAAACATGTAGATAGAAATAATGTATCCTTTCTTAATAAATTTTAAATAATAGGGAGTAAACATAAATAATATCTCAGTTAGCTCTCTATAGCAGTTCATGATAAACAGATAACAAATTATTACTTAGAGATTGATGGTAGCATGTAAATCAGCATAACAAATTTGTCACACTAGTTGACATTACTACTGAAGCTAGACATTTCTGTATTCTATGAACTAGCAATTCCATTTCCAGTTATACAACAAAAAAGAAATGAATAATTATGCCAAAGATTGAAAAGAATGTAAGTAGCAGTGCTATAATAGCTTCAAACTGGAACCAACCATAATGGATCATCAGAGTAAAGTTTTAAAAGTAAACAAATTGGGACATAATATACTAGAAAATAATATAAAGCAATGACAATGAAAAAATAAATAACAACACACAAAAACATAAATAAGCTTCACTTCTGTAATATTGAGGGGGAAATCTCAGGTCTAAAAAAGAAATATATGTACAGTATAGATATATTTATATGAAATTCATACGAAACCAATCTAATTTTGTTAAAAACCAGGATAATGCTTATCCTTTGGGGGCATGTAGAAATTGGAATTGATTACAAAAAATTATTCTAGATAATTATTCTTGATAATGGTTACTTGAGTGTATTTGCGTCTTGAAAGTTCATGGAGCTACACACTGATGATCTGTTCACCTTCCATGTTGTATGTTATCCTTCAGTAAATAGTTTACCTAAACCAAAAAAAAAGGAATCATAAAACAAAGTATTAAAAATGGCAACATGAGTTTACGGAAGGTTTCATTTAATCCCAGTGCAACTGACCAAGGGCTTGTGAAAATATGATTAATTGGAGTCTTGAAAAAAGTATGGGAGTGATTCCCCATAACTCATCTTGATAGAAGTATCTGTTAGAATAAAGTCTTTTTTTTTTTTTTAGAATGAAGCTTAACTAAAAATAACAAAGAAAGAAAAGAGAGAATAAAGCTTAACTAAAAATAAAAAAGAAAGAAAGAAAGAAAGAAAGAAAGAAAGAAAGAAAGAAAGAAAGAAAGAAAGAAAATCAAATGAGTCAGTAGCTTAAGAAAGACAAAAATGTATTTCTCATTAAAAAAGAAATTTAGAGGGCCCCCGCGTGGCTCAGTGGGTTAAGCCGCTGCCTTCGGCTCAGGTCATGATCTCAGGGTCCTGGGATCGAGTCCCGCATCGGGCTCTCTGCTCAGCAGGGAGCCTGCTTCCTCCTCTCTCTCTCTCTGCCTGCCTCTCTGCCTACTTGTGATCTCTCTCTGTCAAATAAATAAATAAAATATTAAAAAAAAATAAAGAAATTTAGAGATATGCCCAAGTGAGGTATGGCAGGATCCAAAGTATTCACCAGACACCAGCCTCCCATGTTTTGGCTGCATCATGGTGTAGATGTTGGTGTATGGCTAGATGTTCAGTCCCAACATGACTGCTGGAAATGCAGCTGTAGCTTCCCAGCCAAGTTGCTGAGTAGAAAGAGGAAGTGAAACAGAAAGAAAAGAATGGATTTTTAAGTTGAATCATTTTTCTTTAAACCATTGTCTAATGGGAGCTACATTCCCCTTCATATCTCATTAGTCCCACAGCCACAATTATCCTAGGAGGAAGTTGCAAAATGCAGTGTTTCATTCTGAGAGGTAAAACACTGAATTGAAAATGAGGCTGTCCTTAACTGAAACAGGATAGAAGAATTTGTGATAGGTGGATAAAATTCTCTGCCATGGTAAAAAACAGTAAACTGGTTATCACTAAAGACATACGTTTTAAAACACCAGCTTAGAAGAGTAGAACTGATTTTGAAGTAAATAAATTGTTATCTCTGTAACCATAGAGGACAACAAAATGTAGCACCCATCTTTGTAGAACACTAGTATAAGTGGCCATATTTCCTAGTCTTATTTCATTTATTTGCATTTTCACAGATATACCTACATCCAAAGAAAAAGAGAAGTAACTAGAACAAGACACATTTTCTTTGTTAATTTCATATTTAAAAACAGGTTTTGTAAATGTTTTGAAGTACCTCAGAGCCCAAAGTCCCCCCTATGTAAGGAGGGGTTCACCATTAATGATAAGTCTCTTTGTTTTATAAACTCTTGCCTCATCTTTCCATGAGAAACTGGTTAGGCACAATTTGCCTTAGAGGCTTTCCCTGAAGTTAAATGCACTTAGCAATCATTATAAATGGTATTTGTTATAGTCAGATTGAGCTGCTATAACAAAAATACCATAAACTGGATGGTTTCCAAACAACAGAAATTGATTTCTCACAGTTCTGGAGGCTTGAGTCCAAGTTCAGTGCGCTAACATAGGCTCTGTGAGAAACCTCATCCAAGTTGTAGATTGCTTTCTTGTGGTATCTTCATATGGCAAAGAGCAGAGTGAAGTAAGCTCTCTGGTGTGTGACTCTTAGGATGATAGTAATCCCACTCATGAGAGCTCTTGGTATGACTTCATCAGATCCTAACTATATCCCAAAGACCCCACCTCCTAGTATCTAAGGGTAGGGTTTCAACATAAAAATTTTGGAGGGGACACAAACAATCAGTCTATAGCAAGCATTGAGAAAACTTTTACACTAACCAAGCTATAGACAAGTTTCAGTGTACTCTGCCAAATTTCTTCAGGTACAAGGTTTCAGTTTATAGGAATTATTTTGAAATGGTTAAAGACCCCCCTACTAGGTTGTACATCCCTTGAAGTCAAGAACAATTTATTCCTGCATGTCTCTTGAATCTAGTAGAGTGCCCAGTATTTAATAAGCTTTTAAAATTTGATTATGGAATAAATGAATTGGATCCTGGCAACAAAAGGATCCCTGCTGTGCATACACATGAAATGTATTCTCTCCCTGTATAAAGTGAAACTAATGATGTATGAAGTGAAACATGGCGGCTCGGCACTTGAATCTCAGTGTGGGTACGTGACCACTTCTCACCAATGGAATGTGAGCAGATATGATGAGGAAGTCCTAGGGCCATGGCTACTGAAAAGCAAGTGCATTGTGCTCTCTCCTTTTGCAAGTTTGAAGTAGATATTTTAAGATACCAGAGATGGTGCAGCCATAAAATGGAGCAGAGCTAGGTCATTGTATCCACACTTGGAGTAAAGCTATTCCAAAATAAGAACAGCCACATACATACATTGGATTCTTGACTGAGCAAGAAATGACTTATTGTAGTAAGCCATTGAGATATGGGGATTTATTTGTTCAAACAACAAACATAACCATGACAAAGGCAAAAATCACTCCCTAGAGATAGAGTTTATGTTAATGTTCTAAGAGAATGTGATCTCTGAATAAGGGAAAGTCAAATGAATGCTTATTGAATATAGACTGAAAAAGTTTCATGTAGCAGCATCTGAACTTACAACCTGTATGAGCCACTTTGGATTTTTTTTTTTTTTTTTTTTTTAGCATACATATACCTATATGAAAATACTGTTATTTAGTTTCTGCCATCAGTACCTAGGAAAAAGAACTACTAAGACATTATTAAATACACATTTTTATGTTCCCTACTTTGAAGTACCAAATCATGTGAATTCTTTTTCTACTTCAGGGTTTCCAACCTCAGTATTATTGACATTTGGGGCCAGATAACTCTTGTTGTAAGGGATTGTCTTGCATATTGTAGGATGCTTAACAGCATTCCTGACCTCTGTTCAGTAGGTGCCCATAACATCTTGCCAATTGGGACAACCAAAAATGTCTTCAGACAGGAGATAATGCAACATGACCCCTATAGGGAGGCAAAATGCCTCCTGGTTGAGAATTCTGTGATTTGAACCTTCTTATGTAATTTAATTACTTTTGTTTACTTCTGAACTGTAAGTATGTATTATCAGAAAAGGATACCTGGTAGATTATTATGCAGAATGTTCCATTTATTTAAATTGACTAAACTTATACTAAAATATATTCATTGCTTTTTAATTAAAAAACACTACAAAGTATAGGGGTGCCTTAGTGGAAGTGTCAGTTAAGCTCCCAACTCTTGGTTTCAGCTCAGGTTGTGATCTCAGGGTCCTGAAATCAAGCCATGCTTGGAGTCTGCATAAATTTCTCTCCTTCCCATTCCTTATGATCCCCTTGTGCTCCCCTGCCCACCATGCTCTCTTTCTCTCTCTTTCTCTAATAAATAAATGAGTAAATCTTTAAAAAAAATCTATAAAATACAAAAATCAATAGTAGCAAATCAGATTAATCTCTTTTGGGATTTGATGCGAACACCTTTAAATTATATCAATATGGGGCACATAGTATGCATTCAAAAAACCTATTGATGATATTTTAATCCCCTCCTGAGCTAACAATTCCACCAAAATATGTGTTTTATATGGACAGATACAGTTCACGCATTTATTCAAGAAACACTAAGTTACTAAAGATAAGTTTTATGTTAAGTACTAGAGTCACAAAGAAGAAGAAATTTCATAATTATGATAGTTTCTTGAAACATTTTCCAGAAAGACTTTATTACTCCATAAAAGCTCTACAAGGCATACAGTGCCTATTATACCCACAGATTTAGATATATAAAAATAAAGGTTTACAGTTGCTTTTCCTTAAAAATCTATATAAACATTATTCAACAAGAAAACTTTGATATTTGCATTTTATAGTTTTGATATTTAATTAAGAATGTAAGCAGGAGTATTAAATCAAATTTTTTAAATATACACATTTGCATATATAATGGTATAGCTATCACAATGTATATAGTGGAGATATAAAACTTTTTTTTGTTTTTTTTTTTTTTTTTCAAACTTCAAGGCATTTTTATCCAGCATTCTCGCAGGGCTCAAAGTATAACCAAAAGATCAAGGGAGGAGTGGGGGAAAATGGTGAATCATTCTGGGTTCCCCATGATTAGTGTATCACTTTAGTCACAGAACAAGATACAGAGATCTTTTAAGTGGATTTGCCTTTCCAGTGGGTCCTTTGTTGCCCAAGTTGATGACAGCAGGAACTTTAGAACCACGCTTGTTAATAAGTCTGTATTCATTAATCACTTGCATTCACACTTAAAAACAAAAACTAACAGAAGGAAAAAAAAAAAAAAAAAAAAAAAAAAAACTATTCAGTACCGGAGATTAAATAACCTTGTGTAGTCTCTTGAAATAAATTTGATTCCTTAAGAAGTCTAATTACTTTCAGTTGCCTTTTTTTTTTTTAAATAACTATATATATATGTATATATATATATTTGTATATATTATCCTGTGATTCTACTTATGGTTCCTCTGCTGCGTTGAAGATCTAGGAGCATAAAAGCCTTGTGTCCCCCATGAACGGTGGCTCTAATGCTGCAGAAAGGTTACAAATAGGCAGTCTGGTCCTTCATTGATCTGGACTATCCATGGCTTCATTGTAAGTGATTATTTGCTTCTGCAAATTCCAAACAGATTCCATTTCTTTAGTGTGATATACAATAGCAGCCCTCAGGTCAAAAGAACCCCAGCTATCATTTCTTTCTAGGCCTCTCTGGTATCTCTGTTCTTTGGCGGAGCCTAACAAAGTGTTCGTAGGAGATATAAAACTTTTTAAAGAATTTCATATCTTATGTCTGTTGCTTCCATTAGGATATTTTGAGAATAATTTTATCAATCAATTTGTGAATGCTCTGCATCCTCTTTTTATTCTTTAAGCCAAAATGATTACTCATAAAATTCATGCTCCAATATTTCAAAATAGGAAAAGTGAAAGAAGACTTAGATCAATACAGCTATGTTTAAAGTCTTTGATAGGTCCCTTTCTTAAGATCTTCAGGAAGTCTTTAAAAGCTTGATTTTGATCATTTGTTTCACTTGTTTTTAAAGTCAACTGAAAACAATTTTCAAGTCAAGGCTTAATCATCACAATTCATAGCCTCTTTAGAATAGAACGTGCATTCTTTTGTACCAATGCATTTCTAACATTTGTCACTTCTTCCAATGTGTTTAAAGCTAACCTATCAAGAGTTTCTTTCCTATTTGTGAATGTAATGCTCAGAGGTTCCAATTGATTTGTTAATATCTAGACAATCTCTAGAGACGTTGAACTGTGCAGGAGTTTGCTCCAACTGCTCCTGTCCACTCCCAGTGTCCTTCATAGGACACAAGTGCCAAGACAATCAGCCAGAGTGGAGGAGGAAGAGTAAAATCCACGTAATAACAGCCTGCTTAGCTGGTAGCTTTGTAGGCATGCATGTCAGTGACAACCGTGTCCAGAATTCAGTAGGTTCTCAACTAATATTTGCCAATTGAAGGAGGAATGCTTGAACCTCAGAATGGACCATGTCTAAAGTGGACTGTATGACTACCTGGTCCAGCTAGACACATTTTGAAATAGGTAGACACATTTGGTAGCTTCAGAGCTTGCTACGGTTATGACGGACGTCTGCAGAATGTAGGGTTGCCTTTAAAAATCATACTGTGAATGGCAAAATATTAAAGTACAAGTTAGAAACCAGTTCTTAATTTTTACTAGAAATAGAGCCTTCCCTTTAGAACAACATGCTCCAAAACAGCTTTTGAAACATTTACCTAAAACATGAGCAAATAAATAGATTTTACAACCTCTGGGGCATTTTCAGTCTGCTTATATCTTTAGCCATTCCTCTCCCATTTAGAATAAGAATACTGGCTCCCACCATTCCATAACTGCAATATTTACTCTGGGACTCAGAGTTCCAAACAGTCCCTTTAGCTGCTGGCAGTTTGGGTGATAGATAACCTCTGGTGTTTCAGGACTCGGATGTTTCGGTATCCCTGCACTTGAGAGCCTGGTAAGACTCTGCCTCCTTCCACTACACACGAAATTGTTAATTAGCTGATTATCCTAACACCTTAGCTAACACTCTTATCTGAGAATACCTTCTGCTTACACTGGCATGATACAAGGGACAGTACCTTGCATGTGGCTTCTCTCTGCCAAGCCTTGATCCTTCAATCTTTCTCCTTCCAGACAAAACAAAAATGATGGGGTGCAGGGTAGGAAAGATGAACCATCTCCTTACTCTGTAGTCTACTCTGTAGTCTATGTCAGCCTGAACCAGCTCTGTGGTTTTTCCCTACTAATCATGATCAGATTATAACCTGAAAAGTATGGGAAATAAATTATGCAAAAGCCTTCAAAAAAACCTGTTTTTTCCCTCTCTTTTTGGGGGTAGGGGAAAATGGTCCGCAAGTACATCACTTCCTAAGAGGGGGTCATCTCAGTCAGTGTTATTTGGATTACTTTCCTCTTCTACTGTGATTCTTTTCCATTAATCTTTTCAAACCTCCTTCTACACATACGTATCTTTGTATACATATGCAAATATATGCACATACAGACAAATCTTGAACAGTAAACACTGAAGTTTTCTCAGTTTTCTCTTCAAGCACTTCCAACCCACAACTTCTCTTTCTTAGAAATGCCTAAGGCATTAAAATGACATCATAGAGGCAATAACATGCCTTTACCACATAAATACTAATCTGGGGGAAACAAAGAACTATTAAGGGTCTATATTTGGAAGCTTTCACTTTAACAAGTTAATATGTAAAGACTTTAAAAGAATAATGTATTTTTTTTAAGATTTTTATTTATTTATTTGACAGACAGAGATCACAAGTAGGCAGAGAGGGAGGCAGAGAGAGAGGAGGAAGCAGGCTCCCCGTTGAGCAGAGAGCCTGATGAGGGGCTCAATCCCAGGACCCTGGGACCACGACCCGAGCCGAAGGCAGAGGCTTTAACCCACTGAGCCACCCAGGCGCCCCAAGAATAATGTATGTTTTTACTGGGCAATTTATCATACATTTTGAAGAAAAAAAATTATTATCCTTAACAAATCTGTAATAGCTAAAGTTTAGGTCAACTTTATCTATCTTGTCAAGGTCAGTTATTTGGTAAGTAGTGATCACTTCATCCTTGAAAATCTGGCTTGTGATAAATAATTTCCAGGTAATAATTATTACTTCTGCTACTTATAAAGACACTTTGAGTATGGGGTCAAACTAACTTTTCACTAAATCAAAGCAGGGAAGCAGATGCTTAGAATACGGATGATAATTAAGTCATGGCCTTGTGAGAACAAAGACTCATTTGAAGAAGGCATTTACATGCTGGACTCATTTCTTTTGTTCTTGCTTTGTTTAGCATCTCATGGTAATTTAATTCATGAGAGATTTGAGAAACATATTGATTATATTTATTATGTGACAGCATATCAGCACTTCAGAAAATCTTCCTGTACCTTGGGGATCAATGTACCTCTGTTTCTAGTTTTGTGGTAAAGTTAAACGTACTTGAATTTTGAATCTTATCAAAAGATGGACAATGAATTCTACATCGGTTTCTTGGATTTACAGATGATTGTTTATAGATGTCTCCCTACAAAGATTCGAAAAAAAAAAACCCCAGAGTCATGTGAGTTTGGACAAATATGATTAGGCCAAAATATAAAATCCCACAGGCTCACTATTTATGTTAATAAAGCCAAGTTCTAATCATCATTAAATATTTTTTATGATTTTTTTGTGCACAAAATAGAAAAAAATTTTTTGGGATACTTTCTCCTTTTTATACAGATACTTAAAGCCCAGCTTATATTCTTTTATTCCTACTGGACAAAGAAAGAAAATAAAGCATAGCATATCAAAATGGTCTGAAAAATGCAGTTCCTCATATACTTCAAAGAAAAAACCTCATCTCTAAAATATAACCTTAAGCATTAGAAATTTTCTCAACCAGACTGGAATTGCACAGCAAATCCTAACAGATGAAAATAATCTTTATTTAGTTATTCAACAAATAATTACCATGCATTTCCCATCTGCCATGCATGGTGCTTTTTAATGTAAAGGTAGCAGTAGATATTCTCTGTTGAAAATGAAAACATCAATGAAAATTCCAAACAAAAGGCTCTTAGAGCCATTTATAGAATGCACAGAATGAATAGCTCGCCAAGCAAATTGGGAAATAATCAGAAAGAAAAGCAGAAGGAAGGCAAATAATTTATTATATGAAAAGTGTCTAAAAAAATGTGTCTAGCAACTTCAGATATTGCCAGGAGGTCAAGTGGAAAGAATATTAATTTTTCTCTACTGGGACTAAGACAGGGTAGGGGAACTTGGTAGAAAGTGATTTTACTGCAATAGTGAGCCAACTGTCAAGTTGTTGTGATTTGAGGGAGGTGTATAAGTAGGTAGAGAAAGCCACCATGTTGAAAACTCATGAGATGCTTTGAAGAGAAGAAAACTATGGTGAAGGCTAGAGAGCAGAGAGATTGAGGGGATTTAATGGGATAACTCTGTAACTTGATGTTTACACACTAATGCAAAGAAGTAGGCAGGGAGAGCAAGAATGAAAATACCACGAATGGAGAAGAAATGGCGTAAAACTGAGGAGTAGCATTACATCCTTTGGCAAAAGAGAGTTAAGGAACAGCCTAGATGCAGATTAGTATACTCGTGTGGTGGCAGAACTAGAGACTGATATATTAAATGATTTCTATGTTAATCTGAGGACAATTCAATAATTACATAATCTTTGCTGTTGTAAATGTTACTGAATGTAGGAGAAAAGGCAAGGAGGGGTTTAAGGAGAGTTCAGGGAGATTTATGGAGACTTACGCAAAATATTTAAATCACCATTTTAAAGAATGGGATCAAGAAGTGAAGAAAGAATTGTGGAAAGATTACAAGTCTTGATTAAGGTTCCACGTGAGGTCTGGTGCTGTGAATCCACAGTGTCACAAATCTACCTCATTTTGCAGGCATCTCCAGTAGTGCTTACTAGACAGGTGGGTGTGTAGAGAAGGTGGGCACTTCCCCCACCCCCCACAAATGGTGTGATTATAAAAACAATAGAGAAAAGGAACTAGTAAAAAAAAAAAAAGAATCAGAGAACCTTTGAGATGATGAGTAAGGATCTTAAATGAGGAAGAAAAAGATCATGATAAGAGAAAGAAAGGAGAAGAAATAAAGCATTTGAGCGATTAGGAGGACCACAGGAAGTTAAAGGAAATGTATCTTGATATTAACTGAGATAAATGAGCTGATTTGTGAACTAGGAAAGGAATGTTTCAACTCGAGCTTTAGTTGGTTAGGAGTTTCCAGGTGATGATAAGAACAAGTGTAGGAGTAGGAGAATTTTGAGTAAGTAAAGACAGTCATCAAAGCTGAAAAGAAAAAAAAAAAATCACAAAACTAGAAAGTTAGGGCACGGAGTCTTGAAGTCATTCCCCCAAAATTTAGATTTTTTTTCTCAGTGTGCGAACCACTTCCAATAAAGTGGATAATCAGAAGTGGCATTATAACCCATGTGACATAAGTGACAGTCAAGGAAACACCCAACTAGATAACTGAACAACACTTCAAAGTGGATAGAGAGGAAAGAGAAAGGAAGTATTTCATAATGGAAGGTGTGTGGGATCAGGAATTTGATAGTCCGGCATTCTTACCCAGCTCTACCATTTGCTACTTCTGTGGCATCATCTAGATGAGCGAGGGCTTTATCAGTAGTAAAGTGGGGATTCACTTCACATATATTTGTTGGGCTATTTCTCTATGCCAGACAATGGGTTAAATGGTAAAATAACTATATTTTGTTCTCAAGATTGTTTCCAGGGTGAAATAAGTGAATGTGTAGAATCAGATGTATAAATAAATAAAGATAGCTATTTTCTCACTATTGCTCTCATTTCTAACATCCCTTAAAAATTACATTTCAATAATAATAAGAAGGAAAAAATAATAGTTCAGTAAGCTTTCTACTGCTACCTTATGAAGACACTTAGAGGTTATTAGGCTAATCCCAATATTTTTATCTTTGAATAAATTGTGTATTTCTAACTCTGCTGAGCTGTTTTGACAATTGGATTGTTACTTACTCTTTGGAGGGTAATATGTCTTAGGATTTTGCTTAATTAAGTGATTTATTTGCAAGTAATTAATTTGCAATTATGACACTATATGGTTGTAACATGTCAGTCTCTTTGTTACTGAAGCATATTATAATGAGTTCTATCTCATGATTTTTAAAAAATGAATAATTAAATATCGTTATATATTTTGTTAATATAAAGTTCATCTCTCTATAATGGCTATATGTTCATAGAAGTATAAAAGTTTGAAAATCATATACGAAATTCTTTGCAAAGATTGCTATTTTAGAACACTGAGCAGGTCTGACATATTTACAAAAATGTTTTCTAATTACTTTGAAATTTAAAGTAATCCATTTTTTATGTGGCAAACATGAAGATTCTTAATATTATTGATATTAATTCAAATGGTTTCGTCATCTATTTTGGAAACAATTATCATTGGGACAGTGGTGACTGTAACATTGCTAACTCCTGCCTCACCCCAGTGGTACCTTGTAATGAAAACCAACCAAAATGCTTAGATTTCTTTTGGCCAGATGAGTTGCCTTCTGAAAAAAGGAAAAACATAAAATACTAAAATACTTCTGAGAATAACCTTCTTACCAAGGCAATTTTTAATTATTGTTAAATTCAAGCAATCTATCCATATTTTCTGGTTTAACTGGAGTTATGAAGATTTCCTTTCCGTGGTGTGAAAAATCTTTTTCCTCATAATTGGTCCTGTGACCTCTGGTGGAGACCACCGCTCTGTGGGAGCTGACACTTCCTTCTCTGACTAAGCATCAGCAGGCCTTTTGATTGCTTGGTGACGAAGAATGAGGGTCACAGCCGGTGATGAAGGTAATGGAGGGAGGTTGGAGAATGTATAATCACCTCTCCTTTTCTTTTTTTAACAAGAACACCTTTCCACGCCTGTTCAGAAACTGTTTCCTCAACTGTGGACACTATGCAGCTACTATTGAGAATAGAGGATCATACTGTGGATACGCTCTCCTTAATTATTCCCGAATTTCTTTTCTAAATCACCCACTTAAGGTTTACTAAGAGTGACAAAATTCAGAGTGTGGATTAGCATTTTAATTTTACTAAAGAACACTGGCAGCTTAACACTTGGATTCATAGCGTTCCTCCTTCTTGCAAAGAATCTGTTTTTAAACCCAGCATCAATCTACAAAACATAACAAGCAGGATTATACAAAAACACACACGCAGAACATTTTCCTCATAACAGATGAGTGGCTCTCAGAGCAGACGAGAACCCATAGGGTATTCACTGCTATGACTCACTTGTCTCTTCAAAATCCTGTCTCTGTTCTACATGTACAATTTTAGATCTCACTGCTTCCCAGCATGAGCTGAGCTAGAGCCGCTCACTCCTTTTAAATATACTGTGCTCACTCTCCACTCGAAGGTCTTTTTTATACTCTTGCCCCAAATTTATGGGACTACATTTTCTTTCCCACTCTCTTTCATAGCTTATCTATTTTTAATTTCCGTTTTACTGAGGTATAACTGACAAAAAAACTTCAGATGTTTAAAGTGTACATCACGGTCATTTGATATCGTGAAAGGACACCCCCATCACGTTATAAACACATCCATCATCTCACAAATTTCTGTTCTTTCTTTTTTTGTCCCAGTGAAAATACTTAAGTTCTACTGTCTTGGCAACTTCAGTTACACAGAACTAGTTGCCATGTTTTACATTATATCCTCAGACCTTACTTGTCCTAGAGCTGAAAGTTTGTGCCTTTTTACCAACCTCTCCCTATCTTCTACCTTCCTGTCTCTGGCAACTGCTTTTCTGAGAGAGAGAGAGAGAATGAGAGAGGAAAAGGACAGAGGGAGGGGGAGAAACAGGCTCCCCCATTAGCAGGGAGCCCAACTTGATCCCAGAACCCTGGGATCATGACTCAAGCAGAAGGCAGATGTTTACCCGACTGAGCTACCCAGGCACCCCAGGATTTCTCTCTTTCTAATGGTTCATTTCTCATAATATTCCACTGTGTATGTACAACACATCTTCTTTAATCCATTCATCCATTGAGGAATATTCAGGTCATTTGCATATTTTGGCTATTTTTAAAGAGCTGGTTGAAGGTACCACTTCCTCCAATGCTTTGAGGATCTTTCCTACTGGGATCTCCCATTGTTTCTTAAGTACTTGTTTGACCAACTAGACATTATTATTATTTTTTTGAAGTAGTAGTAGTATGAGCTATTATCTGCCAGCACAAAGGGGATCCTCAGCGAACTCAGAGTTCAGGCATAAATTATGCTCTCAGTTTTAAAAAGGAGATGGATAGTTCTACCTTTGAAATCTTATTTGCAGCACAAGTTGCAGAGATGAGATTCATCCTTTCAACCTTTTACTTCTCTTTTCCTCCATTGTCATGCGATCCCAGAAAAGTGTAGTTCTAAAGTCTCAGCATGCCTAATGTTATGCCCCACTTTTATAAGAAGAGATTCTGCATTTAAGGATGATACTGTTTTGTAAGCAGGCTCACTTCCATTGTCTGTGGCAAAGAATGTGATATATTTTGCTTTCACTGGACAAATGTAAGTCATACATAACCATTTTGTTTCCCGATCATAGAAGCAGAGGCTTTTATACCTTCCATGATGCAAGCAGTCCTGGGCTGTGCCCGGTCCCGTTGGACTGATCTGTCAGTTCCTGTTCCTCACCTGTGTTCCTTCTTGCTTAGGTGAGCTGAAGTCTGCTTCTGAGGGAGCAGGGTAGAATGTGAAAGGGAAGAATAAACAGCTCACCTGGGTTTCCAAGCCTCAGCTCGTATTCAATATCAAAAGCCAGAGAACCTCAAAGGTCAGTGAATGTCACAGGGTCTTGGTATAGTTAATAACAAATGAATACTTTCTTTCCATATTCTTTTCGCCACAGATACCTCTTCAGAGAACTCTGAAAAGGAAGAGGAGGAAATTGTAGAGTACAAGCAACAGTCATATGCCAAAGGGAATAACACCCTCACTTCTTAAAATTCCAAGTTTAAATATTAAAATGAAAAGGGTTTAAAATTCTTTCTACAAGTTATTTTGAATTAAACATAACTCAAGCCATAGAGACAGCCATTATGGTAAAGATAAAGATGATAAAATGCTTCAGTATCTACATTCGATCAAGGAAAAGAGCTCAATTAGAAATGTTTAGGGGCGCCTAGGTGGCTCAGTCAGTTAAGCTTCTAACTCTTGATTTCAGCTCAGGTCATGATCTCAGGGCTCTGAGATCAAGCCCACATCAGGCTCTGCACCGGCTGTGGAACTTACTTAAGATTCTCTCCTCTTCCTTTGCCCTTCCCCTGCCCTTCCATGCTTATTCTCTCTCAGGAGAAAAAAAAAAAGTAAAAAAAAATAATTTTTATGATTTTCTGCTTTCATAGGCCCCTATTACCTTGATTTCTTTTTTTTTCTTATTTTATATCAAAATATTAGATATACATGGTGGAAAAAAATAATGTTTGTAATGAGAAAGTTTCTCCATTCAAATATTGTCCTGCACCCAGTCTAGTACCCTGTGTAAATGGTATTTACATGTTATTATTATTATTTTTTTAATTTAGAGGTGGATAAGATCATAGCTTTAAAAACATAATTATAGCAATAATTGTAGATTTAACTACCAGTACTTTATAAGGAAAAAATAATTAACTTCTAGTTAACCCAAATAGTAGTCTTCATTGATTTCACATTTTTGACAAGTACACTATCATTACACTATGGTTTGATTTTTCAATGTTTTATTGATTACTTTCCTACCAATACATAATAGTCTTAAAATTCAGTTTCTTTTTCCATGAAGTTTAATGCAACTCTTTTGAGTTGAAAATCCCTGAAGAATGCTAAGATTATCTGTCATTTTTTAGTCAATAAATATTTATTGAATATCTAACATATTCCAGAAATAGTTTTAGTCAGAGAGCTCAGCAGAGAACAAAATAGGTAAACAAAGAAACAACAACAAAAAAACCCTGTCCTCAAGGGCTTACATTCTAATACAATAGCTCCAAATTTCAATGCCATGAACACCATATGCCTAACAAATATTTCCAGCATCAAGTCAAATACAATCTTTTTTGCCATTTTCCATTAATTGCTCAAAAATTTGCTATACTTCAATTTATTAAATACTAATTTTTTTCTTCAATTGTTTGTTTTTTGTGGAAGTGTCTGTTTTTTATTGATGATAAAAGAGGAATGTGGCTTCAACATATGCTAAATTTAGCTGCCTCACAATCACACTTTATGTAAAATGAAAGTCCTCTTCTCTCTCAGCTACTTTTAGAACATCTTTCTAAGGATGAACTCATTATTGTGCAAGATTGTTGCTCAGATATCATATTTTTAGAGTCAGTGTTTTCTGAATTCTCATATATTTAGAGTAGTTTTTCCTGATTCCCCCATATGTGTCCCTTAGAAAACTAGATAAGCCTTTTGTCAGCCTTTTAAAAATATGTATATACATATATATGTATATATATATACTTACCAATATTTATATGTTATATATATTATAGATACATGTCATAGTACTTGATTAAAAGATGAATGTAATGCTATTTAGCAATTATATATATATATGCATATATAATTTGCCCACGACATACCAATTTATTAGTTACGTATGTTTAATTAGAACATATAAGTGGGTTTACATTGATTGCATTATTCAAACTTTAACTGAAGTAATTTCACATGCTTTTCATTAATGAGTTGTTGTTGTGGTTGTTGTTAACATCCTGTACGTGCTTTTCAATCAGCATACACTAATTGTTCATGAAAATTTGGACTTGGCCCTAGTGGTAGTGTCATTGTAGCAGGAAACAAAGGAAGCAATAAAGAAACGGTACATGTCTTTCCGACAGGAGGTACTTTACCCACCTGCAGCAAGCTACTCAGGAAGTGAGGCTCCTAATCTCCCACAGACACTGGGAGGTAGGGGTGTCGTCTTCCTTGACGTTTACATTTCAAAGATATGGTTCTCACGTCCTAGAGGAAGACATTTCTTGGCCAAAAACCTGGCAAAAGGTCAATCTAGTTTTTAATGGTACATGTAGTAATTCACAGAATAAAGTACTTACTGGTTTTCTTTTTTTTTTTTTTTTTTTAAATTTTTTATTTTTTATAAACATATATTTTTATCCCCAGGGGTACAGGTCTGTGAATCACCAGGTTTACACACTTCACAGCACTCACCAAAGCACATACCCTCCCCAATGTCCATAATCCCACCCCCTTCTCCCAAACCCCCTCCCCCCAGCAACCCTCAGTTTGTTTTGTGAGATTAAGAGTCACTTATGGTTTGTCTCCCTCCCATTCCCATCTTGTTTCATTTATTCTTCTCCTACCCACTTAAGCCCCCATGTTGCATCACCACTTCCTCATATCAGGGAGATCATATGATAGTTGTCTTTCTCTGCTTGACTTATTTTGCTAAGCATGATACGCTCTAGTTCCATCCATGTAGTCGCAAATGGCAAGATTTCATTTCTTTTGATGGCTGCATAGTATTCCATTGTGTATATATACCACATCTTCTTGATCCATTCATCTGTTGATGGACATCTAGGTTCTTTCCATAGTTTGGCTATTGTGGACATTGCTGCTATAAACATTCGGGTGCACGTGCCCCTTTGGATCACTACGTTTGTATCTTTAGGGTAAATACCCAGGAGTGCAATTGCTGGGTCATAGGGCAGTTCTATTTTCAACATTTTGAGGAACAAAGTACAGCATCCCTTCCTGATCAAAACTCTTCAAAGTGTAGGGATAGAGGGCACATACCTCAATATCATCAAAGCCATCTATGAAAAACCCACCGCAAATATCATTCTCAATGGAGAAAAACTGAAAGCTTTTCCGCTAAGGTCAGGAACACGGCAGGGATGTCCATTATCACCACTGCTATTCAACATAGTACTAGAGGTCCTAGCCTTGGCAATCAGACAACAAAAGGAAATTAAAGGCATCCAAGTTGGCAAAGAAGAAGTCAAATTATCACTCTTCGCAGATGATATGATACTATATGTGGAAAACCCAAAAGACTCCACTCCAAAACTGCTAGAACTTATATAGGAATTCAGTAAAGTGTCAGGATATAAAATCAATGCACAGAAATCAGTTGCATTTCTCTACACTTACTGGTTTTCTATAGTACCTTGTCCAAGAAAAAGGAGAGGGTCATCTCTTTCCATATTTTCAAATGAGAGAAGTGATCCTCTTACTTTAAATTCTTACTTGTCCTTATAACATTTATATGAGTTGTCTGGTTGTATATTATCTCAAAGAGTCCTCTCAAAATTATATAAACTTGAGGCTGGGGTGCCTGGGTGGCTCAGTGCGTTAAGCTGCTGCCTTTGGCTCAGGTCATGATCTCAGGGGCCTGGGATCGAGTCCCGCATTGGGCTCTCTGCTCAGCAAGGGGCCTGCTTCCCTTCCTTTCTCTCTGCCTGCCTCTCTGCCTACTTGTGATCTCTCTGTCAAATAAATAAATAAAATCTTCAAAAAAAAAAAAAAAAAACTTGAGGCAACTTGCAACCCGGATGTATCTTCAAGATTGTCCCATAGCTTCATTTTCTTAAGTGGGTACAGGAACAGTCCAAATGATCACAGAGAATATTTTTTAATAAGTGATGAAAGAGGAAACATAGTTTCCTTATGTTTTTATCTCTTTACGAAAATAAAGCCTCCAGCGAAAGACAATGTTGATTTTATAAAACAGTGACTAAAACATTAGCTGTATGTGTTTTCTTCAGGAAAAGAGAAAAACCTTAGCTATGAGGTTGATTTCAGGATGTGTGAAAGTCAGAAGAAAGAAAATAAATGGTTTCAATACTATGGGAAGTAAAGCGCTGATTAGAAATGAGAAGCCCTGTAAATGAAAATCGGAGGTTTAATGATTTTTGCCTTAGTTGCTAAACCCCTTATAATGCATGTCATTAGAAAACGATTTAAATATCTGGTGAAGACACACAAGGGGGCAAATTCCAAAGGTGGTTTTGGACCCTTATTAAAAATGCAGGGAAATCGTAGCTCCACATTACAATAGTAATTAACTGTGGTTAAAGGCACCCTGAAGAGATGCAATTACCTTTAAAATAATTCTGCAATTTAAGATGTATATTTAATGCATTTATTTTTCAGTTAATTGATAATTTGCCAGTTTAATTAATGTGAAATCTCTCACTACAAGACATAGTGAACATTCTTCATTCATTTGGGAATATTTATATTGCTATTTCTTGCAAGTAATACTTAAGATGACCATCTTACTCGGTATAGCTAAATATAATATCCTTACAAAGTAGATGAAAATAAAGCAGATACTACAGGGCATGTTCATTTATTGAGTCATTTAAATTTATAGTCATTCATAAGAACAATAATAATTCTCCTTGAAACAAAATAATTATTTCCACATTTTTAAAATAAATTGACTGTAGTTATTTTATAATGGGTTGGAAAGTCAGGAAATAGAAATTTATAACAAATACTAAACATAGTTATATTTCTAAGTGGCTTACCCCAGGCCCTATTAACAGATTAGAAACATTTCATGATTGTTTAATGGAGGGTGGATTTCTATTAATCAAATCCTGCTTTATACCAATTCCCATCATTAAAAGAGAGACTCATTTTGTCAAAAGTAAAAATTGCTGCTGGAAAATTTAAATGATAAAAATTAATGGTAAAATTTAAATATGCATTAGAGAGGAAATGATAATTATAAATTTAAAAATCTTAATAGCAAAGCCATTTACAAAATAAATCTCAGGGTAAGCACATACTTCAATATTTGAATTATTTACAACAGGATTACTTGTTTTCACTGATTTAAAAATCGTAGAGCATGTAATCCCTAACATTTCATTGACTTCGTTAAGTTTTCCACTAGCCTCAAATGGTTTCATTACTTCTACCTTTGTGCCTTGAGTGAAAATATTGCTCTTCTCTTCTCCTCTGTCACTTGAACTTACTGACCTCTTTTGAGACAGTCCCACCTCATAATATCCATAAACTCTGTCACAGGTATTACTGACGAGAAACTCCTAAAACAGGGTACAAGCCATTTCTATTATTTGACAGCGGAAGGGAAGTTGAAGGCTCATGTTTCCTGAATCACATAGGAGAGCAGTGTGGTCTGAAGCCGAAGACAATAATAAAGAAACTATCAAAGACTATTAATAGAACTATAATTTCAGGGTGCCTGGGTGGCTGAGTCTTTAAGGGTCTGCCTTTGGCTCAGGTCATGATCCAAGGGTCCCTGCTTGTTGGGAAGCCTGCTTCTCCCTCTCCCTCCTCCCCACCTCTCCCGCTTTTGTTCTCTCTCTCACGCTGTCTCTCTCTCTCTGTGTCAAATAAATGAATAAAATCTTAAAAAAAAAAAAAAGATCTATAATCTCTTAGTTTAAAGGGATAATTTATACTTACCATAAACATCGGATTTAATTGTCTAACTACTATATAGCTGTTTCCTTGTTTGTTTGTTTGCTTGTTTTTAATCTAGCATCTCAGTTCCATAGGCAGATGGAATCTGAGAGGTTCTGGGTTGCAAACCTTATTCTCTACTCTTTCCAAAGACTCTGAGAGTGGCAAGACGTTCTTTCAAAAATTATTTTTTGTAGCTATCATCAAGGCAAGCACAACAGAGGAAGGTTTAGGGAATAAAAATATTATGATTATTTAGTAAAAGTCTACTTAGTCACCAGTGACACCCATTCACTTATTCAATGTCAATCCTCAAATGAAGAGATAAATGGAAGGATGTTCCAAACAAAAACCAGAGCAAATTATTTGCAAAATTAAACAGATTGTAGGATGTATATGGAAGTTCAGATAGTCAAAAAGAGTCAAGACTTATTACGGAAGAAGAAAGAAGTGAAAACACCTTTTACTATCAAATATTACAACATACTAGAAAACTATTTAGCCAAGCCTGTGACAGCGGCACAGAAATAGAAGGCTAAATCAACAAAATAGCATAAGGAAAAGGTGGAAACAGGTTTATAGATACATGGACCCTAGACTTAAAATAAACTTCTTTACAGTGCAAAGAAGAATGAATAAATAAAAAAGGAGGATAATTCACGATATCTGTGTAGTGAAAAATGTTTTATACTGACAGAAAAAGCAGAAACTATAAAGAAAATAATTGATAAATTTGAATGCATTAAAACTAAGAATTTCTGCTCATACAGAAGAGCTATTAAGAGAATGTAAAACTTAGCCATTGGGAGACTGGGCTGACATTTCCAACAACTGACAAGGGGCTCATATCCAAACTACATACAGAATCCCCAAAATCAATAAATGGAAGACATTCAAACCAATAGGTAATAAACAACTCAAGTATATATATTAAAGAAATGAAAATTCAAAAGACCTGTAAACATATAGAAATGGGTCACCCCTCAGTAATAAAAAAATAAAAATAAAATCACAGTTATCTATAATTATAACCCCAGAAGCATGACTACTACTGAAAAATCTAACTGTTGACAAGTTTGTCAAGCAAAATAAATTCCCATACACTATCACAGAGGACTGTTAATTAGTGACATTCACTCTGGAAAAGAATTTGGCATTGTCTGGTGACAAAAACTCTTTCTTTGACCAAATTTTAGTCAGGCTCTTTTGAGCTCAGTTTAGGACCAGTCCTGGAACTGGACTTGCAGGTATTCTGCTAAGTAATATTTTTTTTTTTTTTTTTTTTTTGGTGAGAATCTCCCAACCCATCATATATGACCACCCTTGATATCTGATCGAGTTCTTCATTCTCTTCTCTTCATGTTTAAGTGCCTGGTCTGCCTTTACCAAGAATCCTGGTAGGTCATTTTAACAAAAATCCCCTTGATGCTTGATGTTTTCTGTTAGCAATTTTTCATCCACTGACCCCTTTACTCTGCCTCTTGATTATAAATGCCCACATGTCACTGATTTATTTAGAATTAAGCTCAATCTCTATTCCCTACTGCAATAAAGTTGACTCCTATTACAGAAGTCTTGGGTAAACCCTTCCTGTTTTAAAAAGTATCATAGGGATTTTTCTTTAACATTGGTCAGGTAAATGATTTGCATACCCTGTGACCTGGCTATTCCTTTTTAGCTATATACCTTGCAAAAATGTGTTCTTACATGTGACAAGATACTAATACCCAGGAACACTCATAGAAACATCATTATGAGTATTCCAAATAGAAAACTACTCAAATATTCATTAAACATAGAATAAAGAAATGCAATTTTTTCAAATAATAAAAAGTAAAAATAAAGGCCAACTGCAAGCAACAACATGTGTGAATCTTGAAAAATAATACTGAAAATGAGAGGGTAAATAGAAAAGAATGTTTTCTGCAAAAATAAATTCAAATGCAGTCTAAAAACAAACCATGCATTATATAAGCCCTCATACTGTGATGGTCCTTTGGTATGTCAAATTGCTTAGGCAACAGTTATTCATTCTAACACTAAGTATTTTGTAGATGCCATTAAATCCATAATCAATGGATTTTCAGTAAGAGATATTATCCTGAACAATCTGAGTGTCCTGACTCAATCAGTTGCACAGTTTTAAGGATAGAACTGAGGTGTCCCTAAAGAAGAAGAAATTATGCCTGTGGCTCACAGTTTCAGCTCATCCATATGCTCTCCTAGTGGCCCACCCTATAGTTATGAGATTTGACTACTGAGCTCCAACTATTGCATAAGTCAATTTCTTACAATTAATCTCTTAATATATATCTTATACTGGTTCTGTTTCTCTGTTTGCACCATGACTACTGCATACATATACTGCACAGGCAAAATTAGATAAGAAAACTTTAAAGAAGAGCACAGAATTGAGAACATTAAAGGCTGGAGATGAGATTATTATGGTCAAAAAAGATCTATATAGAGGCCTCTGAGTGCTGGGGCTTCTGAGCGGTGGAAAAAAATTATTTTTTTACTTGAGTTGTGATAACAAGTTTTCATTATAATCATTTATTAATGTGGACATACAGTTTTATCTATTTTTCTAAGTTTCCAGTTTTAAAAAGTTTCAAAACTCTAACTTTTGTGTATTTATTTATGTTGATATTATATGGAAATATATATACATATATATGTATATATATTTTTCATTTAATTTGCTATTGGCCAATGTTCTGTGGGATAATATTTTACCAATTTTTTCCCAGATTTGTAGTGTTTTCTATAGGGTACATTACAGTGCCTTTTTTTTTTTAAACTCCATCATACAAACTAATCACTATGTAATAAATACATGCTGTGAGACTAAGTGATGTGTATGAAATTTGGTTAGTGACTATTCTGTTTCAATGTTCTAAAGTATAGTGACAAATTTGTCAGTTTTATTTATTGTATTTATCATTTGAGGAAATGTGTAAGCTTTGTCCAGGGCAGACGGAGTTTTTGAATTAAGAAAAAGGCTACTCTGACTTTTTTTGCCTCACATCCTACAAAGCTGATCTGGGTTTGAGTATTCTTTGAAGTTAACATTTAGTTCTGTCATATGGTATATCCTGGGGGAGAGGGAAGGAGATATCCTAAAAATGGTAAGCATACAGATTTTTAAAACTCGTTTGAAGTTTAAAAATTTATTTAAAATAGTTTTAAAATAGTCTCCTTGTCAGAGTGTATTTTGAAATCATTAATAATAAATATTTATGTATTTTGAAATCATTAATAATAAATAATACAATATAGAGTATAGATTTGTATGTTGTTTTTAACATAAAGGAATACTCTCACAAATATTCAAAATAGTCTATAATAGAATGTCATTTTGAAGTTTTCAAAATCCACTCACTCTACACCAAAAATAATGTTTATATTAATTTACTATTAGAACTAACATGTTTAGTAACATTTATATTCAGATTCCAAACATTCAGGAAATCATTCAAATTCCAGGTGTATATCTCACATCTATCACTAGATTTTTTGTGTCATACTGTCAAATTCAGAAAGGCAGTCCTTGAATTAAATACTCCAGTTCAAGCTTTAACATAGGGATGAAAGTTGATCTAACTTGACAGTTCTCTAGAAATAATCATTCTGACATGTCAAAGATGGTACATGTCCAGATCTCTACATTATTCAAAAATGATGAGATCTAGGGAAAGGAAAAGAAATGACAAAAAGACCTACATCCACGAATTAAATACTTAAAATGCAAAAACACAGTATAATTCATACAGGGTTGTATTGGCCTTGGAAGATGGGAATATAGCAGTATACCTCATTACACCTATTCAATGTTTTTCTCAACGTTTTCCCACATCCAGTGAACTTTACAAATTTGAGAAATTATGGGAGAAGGTGGATAAGACAAACTTTTGACACTTAACTTCTATGATCAGTCATCTTTTGATGTGATTTGTTGGTAATTCGCAGGTAACCAATGGTACAAAGAGATTAGAACGCTAACCATCTGGTATCTAAAGTTTTGACGGAATTGTTATTTTGAAAGAATTTAGGAATTTTGTCCTTGTAATTCGGTCCAAGACATTTTCCGGAACTACTGATTATGTTCTATTGTCTGTCTGCCTTGTTTCATTGGTTATTTATGTCACAGATTGTTTGAAACTATTGGCTATTTCCCCCATTTCTCCCCATTTATAACATTTAGTCATTTAGCAATGACTAAATCCTTTTGGGAACTTAATGCTATAAAATATCAGGTCTAAGGTTTTTATTTCTATTCACAAATGGAATTAATGATTTCCCCCAACTACACCATTTGAATTAAGACCTTATCGGCAAGAATCACCTCTAGAGTTGACGTGGTAGTTCAGTTACGTTTGCCCAACTGAGCCTTAGATCTCTGTGAGGAGTCCACCATAACGACACTGCAGTCAGCCTATGAATAACAAACTAGCTGAGCTGAGTCAGCTGGGTCATCTATTGCTCTCTGCTCACAGAGGAGAGCTGGAAGTGATAGATAGCTCCATTAACTCTGCCTGACTAATGCACACTTGGGGAACACCAAATTGGGAACATTTTTTTTATCTTTCTGAGACAAACTGCAGGGATGCAGTTGGTTCATTCTCTACTTGTAATAAGGATGGTATTTGGAAAAATGAATAATAGCAACAGAAAGCAGTAAAAATAATATTTTGTATCATAGAATAGTATTTTATTTTTATTTTTTATTTATATTATGTTTGTCACCATACAGTACATCATTAGTTTTTGATGCAGTGATTTTTAATGAACACAATTCAGGTCAGACTATCAAAATATTTTCTCAGCATTATTTACAAATATCTGAGAAAACTTTGACATTCAATGTCTGAATTCAAACATCAAATAGTGTTAGCTTAGGTAGAATGGCAATTCTCAGAGTATTAATATGTATATATCTGATACATTATAGGTCCCATTTATAATGGTGCAATATGTATATGAGATTGTTATATATGGTCAGGGAATAAGTAAAAGTTTAGGACAGAATCACAATTGTTTCCTAATTTCCATCATTAAACATACAAAAGTATCATCACTTCTCTTTTAGGTTTAAAGAGAAAAATTAAAATTTGAAGTTTTGATATGCTAATCCCTCAAATTCTTATAATTGTTTTATTAGAGATTGTGTTAATAAATAGGCTAATGAGAGCATAGGCAATGCTGCTTCCCTATCATTTGCCAGTTTGAAATGAGTTATGCACAAGAGTCAGATACCAGAAATTGACAAGATTTCGGCATGGCAATTTCTTCTTTTATTCACATCACCAGCTCTACGTAAGTTATTTAAATTACTTTACTAATTAAAAATGGTAATGGAAAATAAATCAATTACAAGGCACTTGTAAAAGCGAAGGGAAAAAAGGAGTCATTTCAAATTCAGTGTTGTTCTATTAGATGTCATTGTAATTATAATAAACAATTATCATTTTCTGAAGGATTTACAATAACTACATTTCATCTTCCCCATTATACCATTTCCCTTACATTCCCATCCTCCTCTTTTTTATGAAAAAAAATCATTATTTTCTTAAAGGATTTGAGGAACTGTTTAAGGCACTGAGAATTCTAAGATGAGTATTTTCATCATCTCTGACCTTAGGGAGGAAAAAAGAAGAAAATATAAATTAGAAATTTCAAAATAATATTCATTCAACAGATGGAATTGATTACCTAACATATTTCAAGCACTATTCTTGGCCTTTGTACTTGATAGAGAATAAAGGTAAATGTATTTTTTTTCGAGATTTTATTTATTTATTTGAGAGAGAGAGAAAGAGCAAGCCCAGAAGGGGTGGGGCATTGGGAAGGACAGAGGGAGAGGGAGAAGCGGACTCCCCACTGAGCAGGAAGCCTGATGCCAGGCTTGATCCCAGGACTCTGGGATCACCACCTGAGCCAAAGGCAGACATTTAACTGACCAACCAAGTCATCCAGGTACCCCAAAATTAAATATAGTCTACAGCTTCATGGAGTTTAGGGTATGTAGAAACAGACATAAATTAAGTGATCACACAGAAAAATATAAAATTTCAATGGTGGAAGAGCTTTGAAAAAAAGAGATATATAGTAGCCCCACTTATCTGCTGGCGATACATTCCAAGACCCCCAGGGGTTGCCTGAAAGCGCAAATAGTACTGAACCCTATATATACGGTGCTTTTCCCCCCATACTTACAAACCTATAATAAAATTTAATTTATAAATTAGGCATGGTAAGAGATTAACAATAATAACTAATAATAGAACAATTACAATAATACTGTAATAACAGTTATGTGAATGTGCTCTCTTTTTTAAAATATCTTCCGGTATTCACCTTTCTTGTGATATGGGATAATAAAACACCTACATTGTGAGATGAAATGAGGTGAACGTCATTGTCATTGTTACATGGTGTTAGGCTACTACTAACCTTCTAGCAATAAGTTAGAAGAAGGAGTATCTTCTTCCAGACCATGGTTGTCCACAGATTACTGAAACCAAGGAAAACAAAACCTAAGTGGGGGGACAACTACTGCCAAGAAGACTTACTAATCTGGGTAAGGATGAGCTTTCATGAAGACAAAGCTATTGAATTGCTGTGTATGGGATAGATGGGGATTTACTGAATGGAGTGTGGAAGGGGGATGTTCCAGACAAAAGAAACAGCACGTGGTAAAAGGAGACATGGCACAGCAAAAGAACAGAAAGATTCCCGTGTGACCAGACCTCTTACAGATTGGAGGAGAGTGGTCCAAAACAAGGATGGAGAAACTGGAATAAGAGAGCTCAAATAATAGTGTTGTGCACTTATAAACTTGTTAAGAAGGTAGGTCTCACATTAAATGTTCTTACCACACATACACACATAGAAGATACACAAATAATCTTTTGAAGATGATGAATGTGTTTATTACCTTGGTTCTAGAGATGGTATCATGAGTGTATACATATGTCCAATTTCAACAAGATGTATATATCAAATATGTATAGTTTTTTTTAAGATTTATTTATTTATTTATTTGACAGAGAAAGATCACAAGTAGGCAGAGAGGCAGGCGGAGAGAGAGGAAGGGAAGCAGGCTCCCTGCTGAACAGGGAGCCTGATGCAGGACTCGATCCCAGGACCCTGAGATCATGACCTGAGCTGAAGGCCACGGCTTAACCCACTGAGCCACCCAGGCACCCTAAATATGCATAGTTTTAAAATATTAAATATGCCTCCATAAAGCTAGGAGAAAGAAAAAACACAATAGCTAAAAAAATAAAAAAGAAATGACAATAAACTCAGTTCAGACAAGGCAGAATATACAGGTTTACAGATATTGGGTTTTTTCCTGGCTCCTAAAAAGCAGAAAGATTTTACGTACAGACTAATCCAATTAGATTAGCAGGTTTTACAAAATATCATTGTGTCTGAAGTGTGGAGACAAGATAAAAGAGAATGCAAGAGCAATGAAAAGGGTATGGTAGTCCAGGGCTACAAGGGTGGCTCAATTGGTTGAGGCCCCCACATTTGGGTTCAACTCAGGTCATAACCTCATGGGTTGTGGAACCAAGCCCAGCATTGGACTCTGTGCTCACTAGAAGTCTATTTGAGGATGCTCTCTCTCTCTCTCCCTCCCCAGTCTAATAAATAAATCAATCTTTTTTTTTTTTTTAGATTTTATTTATTTATTTTTCAGAGAGAGAACACAAACAGGGAGAGAGGCAAGCAGAGCAGGCAGAGGGAGAAGCAGACTCCCTGCTGAACAAGGAACCCAATGCAAGATTCAGTCCCAGGACCTTGGGATCATGACCTGATCCGAAGGCAGACGTATAACCAACCGAGCAACCCAGGAGTCTCATAAATAAATAATTCTTAAAAAAGAAGGGGAAGGAGAAGAAGGAGGAGGAGGAGGGTGAAGAGGAAGTGGTGGTGGTGGAGGTAGAGGTGGAGGTGGAGAGGAAGAAGAAGCAGCAGCAGCAGGAGAGGAAGGGGAAGTCAAGATGGAAGACAATGGTAGATCAAACTACTGGGTGGGCAAGAGATGGAGGGACATGCATGCAGTAAGAGATATTTATGATGCAAATATCATTAAGATTGATGGTAGATTAAAATAGGGAGGGACCAAGAGAGGGAGAAATTAAAGTTAACTTTCAAAAACAAATCCTTAAACAATGAAATTTGAAGACCTTTTAGCTTGGTGAACACATCCAATTGCTGGGAAGGTGGTGCAGGCCAGTTCCAAAGAGACAGAGGCTCTTCCACTCATGACCCTTCACAACCCTTCTGGAACTCATCCTTTGTTCCTCTTCACCTGGATGTCCATCAGTATTTCAAAATAAAGTTGGTAAACATGCAAAGGAAAGTTATCATTCAGACATTTGAAATGAAATGAACAGTGGCTCTCTTCATTACCAGAAAAATAATTAGAGGGAAGCCATGTTTGGGAGGCTGACAGGGGAAAAAAGAGAGATTATTAGTTACTTTGTGGACTTGTTTAGTTTTTGGCACTTTTGAAATATGCAAGTGGAAATGTCAGGAAGGTGGCTGGTCACCTCATAGATTAGACCAGGAGCAAAGTGTTAAATAACATACAGGGCAAAGAAGAAATTCCTATAGGGTTTAGAAGAGAGTTCAGCACAGAATTTTGGGTATTTCCAATATCAAATGGCTGCATACAAATTATCAACCTGTAAAGGACATCAGGAATTTGTTGCCAAAAAAGACATTAGAATAAGATTATGCTATCTTAGTCACGGAAGCCTATGAGAAGCGGATCTTTCAAGGTAAAGGAATGTTGAAAAATATTGAATAGTTTTCAGAGGTCAAATTATACGATGACAAAAATATATATGTCAACATAGTGACTGGCACAAATCATTATGTATATATCTATGGAACAGCATATTTAACTGATAATATGAATGGTCAAGGTTAGAGGAAAAGCTGAATTAAAAGGAAAAAAATAATTAAGCCAATAGCATAGGGTTCCTGAGATCAGAGAGATCTGAGGTGGGTACAGGTACAGATTGACTGTACAGAAGTCAAAGGACAGTTGGGTGTGTTTGTAGATAGGTTGTTTTATCTGGTAGCAGGAAATTTAGAGCACTGAAATTGGATAACGTCTAATTTCTCTATGAAATACGTGTCAAGTTATCTTTGGGGAGGAAGCAGAATTGAAGAATATTTATTTGTTTGAAGGAGAGCAGGGAGATTCATAAGTTTGAAGTGAAACTGCATCTACTACATCCCAGAGCATGGAAAAGGAATGAATGAATGAATGAATGAATGAAAGAAATCAAGGTTGGCCCAAGGATTATGAAAGTGTAGCTAAGGGACACAGTTAACTCAGCTGAAAATTAGTGAAAGTCTCATAAAAATGATTTATGAGCTGAGTCTAGAAAGACAAATAGGAGAATATTAGGGAAGGGAGAAACATTATTATTAGCAAAGGGCGTCTCATTTAGAGAAGCAGGCAGAAGAGTACCTTCAAGAATTTCAGTGTGGCCCAAGTCAGCTGTGTGTCAGGATGGTTCTGCCCTTGCTTCCACCTAAGGTGAGTCGCTGAGGTCTTGAGGCTCTGTTCCAGGTGCTCTGATAGTGGTTGCTCTTTTCTCCCCAGCAAATTTGTCCCGGCAAAGACCCAAATTTAGCTGAGAGAATCAGTGAGGAAAATGTAATTACCACACTTTTTCTTGCAGGTTGAGTAACTTACCTTCATTCCAAAAGACAAATGAAGTCAGTTACTCTTTCGGAACAGTTAATAAACGAATGGGGCTTTCGGGGTTGTTGGTGAAAATCAGTTCAATGTGAAAATAAAATATGTGTATTCTTTCTATTATCATTTTTTATTATCATTTTTACTACCTTGAGTATTGTGAGTGATGACTTCTGAGGAGGTAAAAAACATGCAATCTATTTCAGCACTGTTATTAATGACATTAGAAAATGGGCATTAATTACTAAAGTGAATTATACTAATAATAAGCTAATATTTTCATATTTAATAGCCAATGAAAGGATTAACGGTTATTGTTTAATTCATTTTTTTTGCTACTAAGCTTAATGTTTTTATGTCAATTTTTATTACTGTGTTTATTATTCTTAGGAGTTCTAATACATCAGGAAAGCATTTATGGGTATGTTCTAGAGCATATATTTTCTGATGATTTGAAATAAATGGTTTTGAAAACATAATTCAGTGCTATCATTATTCACAGCATAAGTGCTTTGTTGTATTCCATATTTACAGATATGTATCATGTTGACATCGTGTGTGTTCAAACACTGAATTACATGATACAAAATTTGAAATGGCATTAATACTCTATCAAACTTTTGATACAAGATTAATAATGAAATAGGTTTTGCTATATTAGCAGCCATAACATTTAAAATCACTAAACCAGTGTAATTCCTGGCTATTTAGGAGATCATTTTTGTCTTCTTTTAATTTACTAAGTTACTTGATTTTGCTGCTGAGTTTTGTTCTTTCAATATGTTATCATATATCTTATTTAAGTGTATCTTCTATGGAGTGCATAATACTATCTAAATACATATATGGTTTTAACTTTTTTTTTTTTTTTTTTTTGCCTCTTTCCTTGTTTGCTACTCTGTGTCAACTAGACAAAAGAGTCTGGCTCAAAGTGGTTACTGCATGAATACATCTGGTTAAATGTGTAATTTGTCAATGGCTTTTAATTATCTTAAGAGAGATTTCAAATTTTTCAATTTAAATTATTTTATGTTGTCTTCTTCATGGCACTGAATTTTAGACGGGTTCTTTTTCAAAGTATTTTTCCATTAAGCCAAAAACAACACATAATTTTTATATAATAAGCAAATGTAATTGTTACATACGTCAGTTGGGAACATTTGGCTAGACATAAAGACATAAAATTGGCTTAAACCATAATGACACTTGCTGTTACTTAAATTCCAAAGTCATGTCCGGTTGTTGAATAGATGACTGAGAGAAATCACCAGTTTCTCAGAATACCTCATCACTCACTAAATATCATGAGTATGTGGGTGATGCCTTACTCACAGTTGCAAGATAGTTGCTGCAGCTGGCAGCATCTTTCCCACTCTCATCTCTCTCAACACGGGGGGCAGCAGCAAATAGGAAGGAAGGAAGGAAGGAAGGAAGGAAGGAAGGAAGGAAGGAAGGAAGGAAGGAAGGAAGGGAGGAAGGAAGGAAGGAAAAAAAATGGAAAGGAAAAGAAAAGGAGGGGAGGGGAAGGAAGAAAGGTAGGTAGGAAGGAAGGGAGGAAGGAAGGAAGGATGGAAGGAAGGAAGGAAAAGAAAGAGAATGAAAGAAAAAGGGAAAAGAGTTTTCTTTCTGTAGGTTTTGGAATGGGTTAGTGTAATAAAAATAAATTTAATTTTTTATTATATTTATTCATGGAGTACCCATGATGGACTTCAAAATGTTGTTTTCTGGTTTCTTACTAATTGACTTGTTTCATTCCATTTCATTTACTTCAGGAGCTCATTCTTCTTTCCTTTCTCCCTCTCTCTCTCTCTCTGCCCTCCCTCAGAATTATTTCATGCTTTTTTAAAATTCCATGTTGCAAAAGTCAAAATCTAATTCAATCATTTTCCATATATCAAGAAGTCAGCAGTTATTCTCTGTATCCACAGACACAAAAATAAAAACTTTGTTTGTGCTATGGTGAAATATGAATTTTAGAAGCTATTTGAACTCAAATAAATCTTTACTTTTTAATCCCCTCCTTCAGGAATGTCAACTTCTTCACAGGAAACTTTTTCTTGGTGTTTTAAAAATGCCAAACATTTTCTAATATTACAAAAAAAATAACCAAAGTATAATTGCTTTATAACACTATCTTCTTCTGGTAACAACTTCTTCCCCCCCCCCCCAATTGCCCAGTGATCTCTTTTTCATTAATACTTCTTCCATTATATATTTCTACTGCCTCCAACAAAATGTCTAACTTTATCCTGTAGATCTGTCCATGGTCATCTCTGATTGCTCCTAGACATGAATGCCTCAATTATTATTTTTTTGTGTGATCTACTTTAATATTTCTTTTTTAAAATTTAATTGTATTTTATTTTTTTTTCAGTGTTCCAAAATTCATTGTTTATGCATTACACCCAGTGCTCCATGCAATATGTGCCCTCCACAATATCCACCACCAGGCTCAACCAACTCCCCCCCCGCCCAAACCCTCAGTTTGTTTCTCAGAGTCCACAGTCTCTCATGGCTTGTCTCCCCCTCCGATTTTCCCCCACTTACTTCTCCTCTCCATCTCCCAATGTCTTCCATGTTACTCCTTATGCTCCACAAGTAAGTAAAACCATGTGATAATTGACTCTTTCTGCTTGACTTATTTCACTCAGCATAATTTCGTCCAGTCCCTTCCATGTTGATACAAAAGTTGGGTATCCGTCCTTTCTGATGGAGGCATAATACTCCATTGTATATATGGACCATATCTTCTTTATCCATTCATCCATTGAAGGACATCTTGGTTCTTTCCATAGTTTGGTGACTGTGGCCATTGCTGCTATGAACATTGGCCCTTCTTGAACAGATTGGCCCTGCTATGAACAGAAGGCCCTTCTTTTCACTACATCTGTATCTTTGGGTTAAATACCCAGTAGTGCAATGGCAGGCTCATGGGGAAGCTCTATTTTTAATTTCTTAAGGAATCTCCACACTGTTTTCCAAAATGGCTGCACCAACTTGCATTCCCACCAACAGTGTAAGAGGTTCCCCTTTCTCTACATCCTCTCCAACACTTGTTGTTTAGTGTCTTGTTGATTTTGGCCATTCTAACAGGTGTAAGGTGGTATCTCAATGTTGTTTTTATTTGAATCTCCCTGATGACTAATGATGATGAACATTTTCTCATGTGTCTATTAGCCATTTGTATGTCTTCTTTGGAGAAGTGTCTCTTCATGTCTTCTGCCCATTTTCGACGTGATTATCTGTTTTGTGCAGTTGAATTTGAGGAGTTCTTTATAGATCTTGGATATCAGCCCTTTGTCCGTAGTGTCATTTGCAAATATCTTCTCCCATCCCATGAGTTGCCTCTTAGTTTTGTTGATTGTTTCCTTTGCTGTGTGGAAGCTTTGGATCTTGAAGACGTCCCAAAAGTTCATTTTTGCTTTTGTTTCCTTTGCCTTTGGAGATAATCTTGAAAGAATTTGCTGAGGCCGATGTTGAAAAGGTTACTGCTTATGTATTTAATAGCTTTTTCACTCATTCATCTAGCCACATGCCAATTGCTAAGCTATGGTATGTGATATTCTGTGTATTATTTTTTACCAATGACTATATTTTTTAAATATATAGGATGACAGCCTACACGTTTTAGGTATCTATAATCTTACAGTGTCTTTAGTGCCGCATTCTTTCATTTGAGATTTGTTTGTATTTTTCAATTTCCAATTGACAGAAGTAATCTTTAATTTATCTATAAATTGTATTTTTATATCATCTATGTATAATTTCAACAAGCTAATTACAGCTCATTTTGTCCCCACTAATACATACAGTACTATTATTTAAGTATATTTTATTTTCCATTTTAGATGTAGAAAAACTAATTTTCATAACACTCTGTCAAGCATCAAGCTTCAGATAACAATGTGAGTTTAGGTCAAAGTTGGGTCATATTTTAATTCTTGGGAAATAGATTTTGTTCACAAAAATCTAAATTTGTGCTCACATATGTTGTATTTTAGTCTTTAATTGGAATATTTGCAAAATGGACTATTTTATATTGTAACATTAAACATATATTTCCATCTTACAAGCTGTTACAAGTGATTTAATAAAATACATGAGGTCCAACAGACTTCTTTGAGTTTAAAGCTTAACAGGGTTAAACTGATAGTTTTACATTTTATAATTGTTATTTAACACACGAAGTCAATAAGGTTCAGTAAATACATTCATACAAACATAAATGAACACACACATATGTAATGTTAATATAACATTTTCTTGAAACATAACCAGTGCTTCAGTCAGTTAGACTTAAATTTAGAATCTCATGATAAATTAAATGAATAATTTGGTCTTTTACTTGAATATCACACTCTACTAATTAGTACCCCCAAATCAAGAAGAGTACCAATCATATTTTAGCATTTCCCTTTAACTTACTTTGTAATGGAGATTGTTGGGGAAAATCTTGACAATCAGAATTCATTAAATCTTTCACTGGTTGATTGATTTTTGTAGGATAGAGACATGAGGGAGGGGATGGAAGGGATGGCAGTAAATGAAATAACAAAAAGGGATCAAGCCAAGTTCCTCCTCTGTATCAGAGTAAAATCTGATTATGAGATTCTCTTATAAAACACATAAATATCATTTTTCTAGTTTTCTGTTATTTTATAATCATACAGAATACATTAATGGTACAGGATAGATATAATTACTGGTGATCCTGAAGAAGAGTAGGATAAATAAAACAGCACAATAATTTATACAGATAATGATAGATGTTCTATATATCTCATGACTTGCTTCATTAATCTGGGGCAAAATGTAGTCACATTTCTTTTTTTTTTCCCCAAATAATCACTTTTGCCATTACCTGCTTTATTAGTGAGAAGTATGTTATGTCCTTCATCAGGGCTGTCCTTACACAATTGTTAAAAAAAATCTTAATTAAGTTATTAATTCTTAAATGAGGGTTTATTCTGTTTTAATCCAGAAAAAAGAGAAGCAGTTTTTTTCTGATGAAACCTCTTCTGCTGTTTCATTTCCCAGTCCCACAGTATTGTTATGGAGCGGCATACTCTCACAGATGATTTGTCTACTACAGGGATGGCACTGGTAGTCCATTTTCTTGAGCAGAATAATTGGAAACCATTCCAAGTTTGCAAAATTGAAATTTTTTTATATCTTACATACACAATCACTTTTCCTGAAAGCTCAAACATCAAGATGGCAGGTGATTCCAGCATCCCTCAAGATGTATTATTAAACATTTTTCTTTAAATATACACTACCAAAATGACTTAAAATATTTTTAAAATTTATTTATTTGAGAGAGAGAGAGAGAGAGAATGAGAAAGAGAGCATGAGAGGGGAGAGGTCAGAGAGAGAAGCAGGGTCCCTGCTGAGCAGGGAGCCCAGGGTGGGACTTGATCCTGGGGCTCCAGGATCATGACCTGAGCTGAAGGCAGTGACTTAACCAACTCAGCCACCCAGGCAACCCTACTTAAAATACTTTTAAAACTAGTTCTTCAACCTAGATCTGTCTTTTCCTCGATAGAAGTTTATTTCTTTGTCTTCTAAGACTTCCTGGCACTGATTTTCAATGGGTTGCCAAAATCCCATTCCTTTCTCTAACTTTAAATATGAGAAAATGTTTGGTGATTCCAGCCTACATCTCCCATAAGATCCTGGGATCTTTGTGGGGGGGGGGGAAATATATATATATATATATATATAAAAATAAAAGAGAGAGAGAAATGGTGGAGATATGTAGATGTATATCTACATATACATCTACATATCTCCACCATTTCTCAAAAGTGGCTTTGCATTTCAAGGGGGTGTCAGCTTTTGTGAAAGTAATCAGCGTTCCAAGAGTTCTTATTATACATTCACCTGCTAGGATTTCACCAGCATAAATAAAAAAAGTCACTCTAATCCTACCATACAGCTTAAGAAGACAGTCTTTGTTTTCCAGCTACAATATTTTCATTATTTATGTGACAAATGGAAAGGATTAATAATATAAAATTTTTATTAAAATTATGCCTTAATGGTGTCCATAATCCAAATTGATCTAATAGACAAAACACCTCTCATCTGATACATCTGGGAGAGTGGAGGAATCTGAAGGAAGATGCATGATAGATGCATCATGACTCAGTCTGGCATTCTTGAATTTTCTTGAGTTGTCAATGGTTTTGCCATTCACAGCCCACTGGAACCCATATTTTGGATCTTGAGGTGAACAGAATGTGAAAATGGGAAATTTTCATGAGAGTATTTTATCAGGAGATTCTGAAAAATCTCTGAATAAATGTTTTAGTCTATTTGCAGGGCTATAGAATCTGTGTGTGCCCTTGGTGTCCTATTCAAATATGCATGGTAGGACTCAAGTAGAGACTTCAAGCCAACCCATGCTCAGTTGCTCAAGGTCCTGCATAGGTTTGCATTTAGCATGGAAGAACAGGTGCCCTTTCATAATTTGTTTTCCCTTCAATTAGTCTACCAGGGAAAGGACCATATTTTTTAATAATTTGTATAAGCCCCCTTATGTGTGAACAGAAACTTGACTGGTGTCTTTTGTGATGATAGTAACAGTTTTATAATAACTTTTGGCTGAATTATTCATCTTTGACTTGGAAATGTGCCTCCCTGAATATCTCTAACCAGTTTTATTTGAAATCTGAAAAATATCCATGAACTACTATGAAATAAGAAAGAATAAACATTGGTTCAAGTATTATTTAAAGTCTTAACCATACTTCGACAAGGTCAAAATAAAATATGTAACAAAGGTACTCACCCAGCCAACTTAGGTTTTTTGTTTTGTTTTGTTTTGCTTGTATTAAATTGCTCATTGAGGAAGGAAAAAGCAAAGCATTCCTGAGAGTTTATTCATTCCTCCGTCTTCCATCTTCAATTTGCCTTTGAGACAATACTTACACTTCTCCTAGTTGGGCAACACATCCACTCTTGCTGCCAGAAAGACAGAACATCTGAAATCTGTTTTTAAGCAGTGTCAGTTTTTCAAAGTAATAGGCACAACAAGAAGAAAAGAAACATCTGCTATCTGCAGATTTTTTTTTCTTTCCTCCCAACATCAATCTAGCAAGTCTTTGGCAAGCAGCTCCTTGCACTCTAAGTCACAGAAATGTCAAAGGAGAGTGGAAATGAGAGTGGATACCTCTGTTGAAATGTCACTTTGAAAGTAAATAAAATCAATTGGAAAAAAGGCCATCTGAAAACAAGAAAGTTACGGTCAGGAGATGAGTCGCACTGTATTCGCAGACAGTTGAAGAAGCCGCATAAGAAATGACACTTTTTTTCCTAAAGCTTGTTGTCTAGTTATTGATTTTTTGAAATGGTAAGAAACAATAAATGTAAATATAAATTTAAAACTTAGTGACACATATTGCCTTGAAGTTAATTGCTTAATTAAAACTACTCTCTGTTGAGACTAAGTTAGTATTTTAAGTGAATACATTCATTATATGTGAAAATCTTAAGGTTTTTCTATTTATGAAATTGCCCTTAGAAATAATAGTGATAAGTGTCAGAGGATTTCACTATGCAGTAAGGTGTAAAGACTAAAGATGGAAAATCTCCGGGTATAATTTTTCACTTTATCACTTGGCTCTGGGACTGTGAGCATGTTCCTCAAACTCCTAGTGACCAAATTCCTAATCTGTAAATTTTATTAACTATAGTACCTAACTGGATTTTTTTTGAGTATTAAAAGCAAAGTACTTAGAATTGTGCCCAGCATGCATGAGTACTAAGGTGTGCTTATTATCATTATTACAGAATCCCTAATGCTTCAGTACCATTCCTTCTATCACTAACCTACACATAAAGAAGCAATTTCTTGTAATTTTCATTTACTGCATTGTTGTTATCATCAAAGGGGGTTACTTCTAAGCAACCAATGCTGTTGTGTAGACATGTTTCCTATAGAACTATCAGTAAACCTGTTAGAATGGAAAGGATGTAAGGGTGCAGTCCCAAAACTGGTGAGTCAAGCTGTTGTGTAGTCTCCAATGAATGAGTAGTAGCAAAATTATGATCCTAGTGATTGAAAGAAGAAATGATCAATCCTTATTGGATGTCATTTTTTGACTGAATTGATGCAGTATGTGTAGTAATCTAGAGCTAGTATAGAAATACTCTTCCAGAAACCTAAAGGACTCCATACATCTGCTTATTTCTTCTCCAGATTCATCCACAACATCCTTATCTAACTCTTCCAATCTCTCACTGACATTGTGCAGATCTATTCACACTGGGGTAAGAAGTCAGGAAACAGAACCACTTCAGGGGATTTGTTTGGGAGTCTAGAAGCAAATTTGCATGGAACTTTAATTAAAAACTTCACTATAGGTTTATTATTATTATTATTATTATTATTATTACTTTTTAACTTTTTGTTTTCTACATCTTCTTCCTTCCCCTAGGTATTTTGTCAGTTGTGAAAGATGGTCATTTGGTACAGGCTATACAAAGATGAAGAATGTCTATGAAGTTTCTCTCCTCTTTCTCCTCTCCTGGTTTCCTCCACTCTCAGTATTCAAGTACATGGACATGGACTTTGAAACTTGGAAATCAATATCTGTACTTTAGTAGAATCACATTCAAGCTTTCCTTTGCCAGTATTTTGTAAAATGAGATTCCAAAGGATATTGAATACTTGAGAGTGGCATTCTAGAAGCTGCTGTATATAGACAATGCTATATACAAGCTTTCAGTACTATACATGATCCATGCTTTTGATGGATAAAGAGCTTCCAGAATTAATCCTCTCCTAGCCAAATTTGGTTGAGGTCTCTGAGATGGGTCATCTTACAGTCAGACAAATAAGTTCAATGGAGGTATTTGTGAAGTTTTACCAGTTGTGACCTGACCCCTGTGTTTTTCTGGCACCTGGAGAAGAGTGACATGGTAACTACCTTCTGCCAGGCCCTGTGGAGCCTGGGCTATAAAGTCATGTCACTGGATCTGCGCATCATATACATCTATGGCATTCCTCCAAGGAGCGTGGAAAGGAAGACACACAGAGACATGTTTTCAATGATAAATATGGTTGGGCCCTTACATAATATCAATATTTTTTTCAAACATTTCTCCATGATATATTTCTGAGCACCATGTTTGGAAACCAATCTTAAACAACTGATTGCTTTTGCAATGTAATATCTTAGGGAGAGAAATTGCCATTGGATGGACTATAATTTTCAATTTTTAACAGTCTTTTTAATCAAAAGTTTTCAGTCTATATTTCTCTTTACCTTTTACTCTTATCCACATACATAATATTCCATTTGCATAGAGGACAGACTAGTAATAATAGAGTGCCCTCAACAAGGCGACTTTTGTTGGTTTGATAAAATGCTGCAGAGAAGTTCTATTTATCGAGTTTAATATCAGATTTAGGAGTTCATGGGCAGGAAGAGTACTGTCTCTATTGGAGAGATCTAAAGTCTCCTTTTCAGGAATTTTTTAGCTTCAATATATTTTATACTGAAAGAAAGACTGTTCTATATGATAAATCTAGATAATTTTTTGTGTTAGCATGCTGGTTTTTTGTTTTGTTTTGTTTTGTTTTGTTTTGTTTTTTTTTTTTTGTTTTGTTTTGTTTTTTCAGGAAGCCTGGTAATTAAGAAGAGAAGGGAAAAGAGAAAATGAAACTCAAGATGCATTATTGACTAATATCTTTAGATAAGCAACTCTTTGGTTAGATCATTTTCTATTAATTTTCTGTGTTTTCAGTAACACAACTGAAAACGTTCAATTCATTGATTCTATAGTCTTTTCTTGTCATTTTATATTAAAACACTACTATCTTCTAGGCACTTCAGATTATTTACCACTCTATAAACATGCCTTGAATTTTTCTGCCTATTTGCACAGGTTCCTTGACCTAAATCGCTCTTTATCATTTTTTCACTTTTGAAATCTTATTCATTCCTCAAAGCTTCATTCAAACATAATTGTTTATATAAAGAGCTTTTCTTGATGACCTTAATCAAATATATTTCCCTCCTCTGAGGTTCCATAATATTTATTGTACATTAAGTGTAGTATTTTGATCCAGTTTGCCTTGTTTTTTAAATATCCAAGGAATATACTAATGCAATTCTTAATACATTTCAGTAAATTTTTATGATAAAATTAACACAGTGAGTAAGATTTAAAAGAATATTCTAAATCACCTGGAGGAAATAAGATGGCTCCATAATTACCTGTTGGAAAAAAAAAATTAGGATATCCAAGCAAAATATATGTCAATCAAAACCCATAGCTGAGTTTGAGATGGCCTAGCATTGATCACCATTGGTTTGATTTTTTTTTTTTTTAAATAACAGTATATGGGAGTAAAATGAGCACTTACACCATTTCTGAAGCACTTGTGGGAGAAGCTTTTGCCAATGTCTTACAAATATTCCAGTCCCATTGGTGAGGAAACTTCTGTGGTAAAATGAATGTATTTGACTATTATAGATGTTAAATTTTCAATTTGTTCCATGCAGTTTTGAGATTTCATGTTCATCAAGCAACCTTTTTTTGTGACTTGCCTTCCTGCAAAGGTTTCCTGAAGAGAAAATACATTCATCATGTCACTATTGAGTCTTGTGGTCTGTGTGGCAAGAATGTTTTATTGCAAAGAAATACATTAACATTCTGCTTGTACATCAGACTCATGAATGTGGTTAATAATATATGTATAGATCTACACAAGGCTGAAAAGAAGTGTATGCATCACAGCAAACTTATCTGTGATTTTTCTCAGAAGTAAGCTGATAGGATTTAAACCCTGTAGAAGCATTGTAATACTGATGGGTGAGATTTCAATAATATTAAAAACTTATATATATGTATATACATACACACATATATATAATTAGTTTCATATTTATATAAATATATATAATTTTCTAATTAATTTTAAATTTATTCCTTATAATTTTTTAGCACATTAGAGCAGGAACTATGTCTTATATGCTTGTTAACCCAGTGCCTAATACAAATCTTGGTGTACAATCCTCCAGTAAATATTTACTAAATTGATGCTGTAAGTTTGGCATGCTCTGTTACTATCATTTTTAACCCGGTCTTTGATGACTTAGCCATTCATTCATTCGTTCATTCATTCACTCATTCATTCAAGATGTGTTTGTATGTCTTCCATGTACCAGGTAAGAACTTATGGGCAGTTAATTTCTAAATATCCTTATAACTCCTTCGAAGTAGAGCAATTTACCTAATGATATATCTTCAATATATTTAGTTTTATTTGATGAATCAGGAACTGGCTTTCCCACAATATCCTTCTTTATTTTTGAGTAATAAAGACACTAAATTTTATCAGCATACATGACTACACAGCTAAAGCTTACATTTCTTAAGCTCAATTTCAGCAATACTGAGCCATGTGACAACACTTAAGCTAAATGGATTGAACAGGAAGCAATGAGTTCAATTTCTATGCCACAAAATTAGAGGCCAGGAGTATGCCATCCAACGTCTCTTCTATCCTTTCCTGTGGCTGAAATAGAGATTTAAGAAATGGAACTTTGGTCCTTTTTTGACATAAAATGAAAGCAATGTATTGAGGGCCTCTGATGAATAAGGTCAAAGGATTTGGTGTAGCTAATATCAGGGAACCACTGTCATTTCAGAACTCAGTTATTAATTGGAAGAGACAGTAAACTTTAACATTTATTAGCTATTGCTCTTTAGCCTTTTTAATATCAGCTTATCCAGGATGCTAATAACTACAACTGGATTTCATTTGGACTTTATAATAGCATTTTGAAAAATGTTCAACTTTCCCTGTGCTCTGGTATTGCAGATATAGACTGAGGAACCCAAATAAAACACAACACAATTGTGTACTGGTGGACAGAAAGATGGAAGAGCTGACCAGCTCTATCAGCTACATCTGCCTCTTTCAGCCTTCTTTCCTTGTGTCCCACTCCTATGTTACCACCTCTCAGTGCTCCAGTCTTTTTGCCCTCATGTCCCCAGTGCCGAGCAGGAATCTTAGGCAGAGAAAAAAATGAACTTTCTGATAATTATGTTGCAAAGATGTAATCAGCATTATAAAATAAATAAAATAAAATAACATTTGAATAAATAGGTGGATTTCATGAATTGGTATATAAGTTACTCATTTTCTAAGAAATTGGGTTTAAAATTTTTTTCTGTTTATTTTTTCAACCTAGAAATAAAACCATTTTCCTTTCCCTATCCATTCCTTTGTAGTCCTTCCAACCAAACTGACAAAAGTTTTCTGATTTTAGTTGTGGGATCTTGCCTTAGGCACCTTGATTTGTCTAGTGCTTTAATAAATATTCCATTGTTTTTGCCTATCAAGTAACCCGCATCCATTCCTATTCTGGAAAAAGCATTCTTTTTCCGTGTGTGTCAAACTTAATTGAACATCTTCCTGATCCCCCAGATCCCCACTCCACCATCATAGCCACGTTTACTAGTCTCAAGTTAACTAGAATCACACTTAGTCACAGTGATCTGATCGATGTTACAAGTGTGGTGCAAGAAAGGAAAATCAGAGGATCAGGTTATTATTACCATACAAAGTTGGCCCTAATATAAAAAGTTAAAGATATTTGTGGCCCTGATAATGATAGTTTTCTATCTCTAAAGAATAGTCACAAATCTTAATGCACCAAATAATATATATGATAATTCATAAAGAAAAAACCTACTAAAGTATAGAAAAATACAAATGTATATGACTGTAGTTAACCCCTCTCAGGAAATGAATATCAAGTAGGGAAAAAATCAGTGAGCCAGTTTATCAGTTGTAACAAATGTAACACCTTGGTGGGGGATGTTTGAAAGAAAGCGAGGCTTATGCATGTGTGGAGACAGGGGGTATATGGAAAATCTCTGTACTCTCTCCTCAGTTTTTCTGTGAACTCAAATTTGCTCATAAAAAATAAAATATTAATTAAAAAATACATGCACTCATATTCACTCACTTCTCTCTGCCCATCTCTTTAGGTAATGATGAGTTCTGAAAAAATACAAAGAATTCTCAGACAAAAATTACATGAAGATAAGAACACAGAAGTAGAACACTAAAGTCACTTTTTCCTTGAGGGAATTTCACAAACTCAGTGAACATAACCATCAGTTATTTAGTTTTGTAAGCTTATGGAACAAATATGGCTCAAGATAGATGAGGAGCATTTCATATATCCTCGCCCTTAATTTAAGAGCAAAGTAATAACAAAAGTAGCATATTAACTCCAACCAGTACCTACAAATAAACTGCAATATGATAATTTGCATTAAGGGGCTAGACTTTCCAGGGGTATTTCCCAAACTCACGGTCACTGAATGACCAGAGAAGTCTCATCTTCAAAGAATTGTCCAGTCTCAAAATTTTATTTCTTTTCTGTGCCTTATAGAAGTAAAGTAAATTTCTCCTCGACTAATCCAACGTCATCCCACATCTTGTATATTTCCACAGTTAAAATTTTCTAGAAAATAAACTACATATGGCAAATAAATAAATATCACTACGTATGCATGCATGAATAAGGTAACATGAACTGGAATAAACAGAAAACAACAGACAGCAAAAGTAGAAGCACAAACATTCCAGATATTGGAAAAAATCAGTAGATTATATGCTCAGTACAATAAATGGTTCAATAAATAAAAGACATGTAAAATATCAGTAGATAGAAAGCAAACTTGAAAAAAGAGAACCCTAGAAATGAAAAATATAAGTACTAAAATTAAGAACTCAAATTAATACATTGAGCTAAAGATACAAAACAAAAGAATACATTTTTCATGACTCATTTAAATAAATTTAAAACCAGACAAAACAATTATATTGTATTAGGAGTCAGAATATTTGTTACCCTTAGAAAGGATCAATCTAATATATGTAAGGGGCAGCTGCAGGGGAATGCCTAGGGTGCTTATTTCAATTTAGGTTACATAGGTGTGCTGTTTGTAAAACTCATTGAGCTCTATACTTTAGACTTTTGTACTTTTATGTTAACAATATGCATAAATAAGTTATTTTTTATACATATAAAATAACATGTCAGTCAAAATAGGCAAATTCCTCAAGCCACTGCTGCTAAATAGTGGGGAGAAAATACTTTCAAACTCATCTATGAATAGACATAAAAATTGATTTTTTGGTAGCTTGTTACATATTTACTTTATTAAAATCTATTAATTATGAAATTAAAAAATAGATACAAGGAATGCCTAGGTGGATCAGCTGGTTAAGCATCAGCCTTTTGCTCAGGTCATGATCTCAGGGTCCTGGGATAGAGCCTCAGGTTAGGCTTTCTTCTCAGTGTGGAGTCTGCTTCTCTCTCCTCCTCTGCCCCTCCTCCTGCTTGTGCTCTCTCTCTTTCACTCACTACAAAATAGAATAGTATAATAAATCATCATTTGCCTATTACCAGTTTAACAATTAACTCATATTCAATTTGGTTTCATTTATACTCTTACTCATTAACCTCCAAATAGTTAACTTTGAATAGTTACTGACTGAAAATTTCTAAAACTGATAAAAGACAGCAAACTACATATTGAAGAAATGTAACTAATCCCCAAAAGAATAAAGTAGAATAAATCTACACCAAGAAACAACTAAAGAAAAAGTACAAAAATGAAAAGTACAAAATATGATGGTATAAATAATACATATCAATAATTAAACATAGTGCGCCGGGGTGGCTCAGCTGGTTAAGCAACTGCCTTCAGCTCAGGTCATGAACCTGGAGTCCTGGGGTTGAGTCCCACATCAGGCTCTCAGCTCCATAGGGAGTCTGCTTCTCCCTCTGACCTCCCCTCTCATGCTCTCTCTCACTCTGTCTCTTGCTATCTCAAATAAATAAATAAAATCTTTAAAAAATTTTTTAAAAATTAAAAAAAATAAAACAAACAAATTAATACTTGCTGAAATACTTTGATATTGGATAAAAGAACAATGTCCAAGTATGTGCTATTGTCTGAAGAAAAATATCAAACACAAGAATGCAGTGCAGTTAAACAGTAAAAGGAATAAAGTAATACAAATAATGCTAAAAACAAAGACAAAAGCTATTGCAGTAATAGTAATACCAGGCAAAAAAAGGTTCTAAAGCAAAACAAAACAAAACAAAAAACATAACAGGAAAGATTACTTTATAATAATAAAAGTTTCAATTCATCATGAAACAAAACAAATTTTTAATTTGTTTTCAATTTGTTTCAAAAAGAAACAAATGATATTACAGTAGGAGATTTTTAAAATACCCACTTAAGGAACTGATAGAACAAATAGTCAAAGATTTAGTAAAATATATAGAAAATTTGATCAAGAAAATGTTAAAGGTGATCTAAATGTTCCATAGAACATCTGAGTCCAAAAATTGAAGAATACACTTTCCTTTCAAACATACATTGACTATTCATTTGCTGTAAACATGCCTTGATGAGTTTCGAAAGTTTGGACGGTCATTATATAGAATGTGAATAAGTAAAGTAAAAATACTTTTTTAAAGTATTTTTAACACTTTAAACAATAAAGTAAAAATATGTGAAAGTAAAGTAAAAATAATATAATGTCCAGTAAAAAAATGTTAAAATATTAAGGAAAAAATTCTAAATCCTCTTGAATCAAAGTCGTAATGCCACTGGAAATTGGCAAATGTTTACAAATTGAAATTAATAAGCTCAAAAGTTTTTAGCTGAATCTATATTAATTAATTATAACAAATTGAAATTAATAAGCTCAAAAGTTTTTAGCTGACTCTATAAATTAATTAATATAATATTAAACAGGACAATTCTGACAAACCAGGTATTGATAAGCTATGGCTTATGGGCCAAATCCAGCCTGATGTTCATTTGTACAACTATTGAGATAAAAAAAAAATTATACTCTTTTAAAGGGCTGTGATAAAGCACATACATATTGAACAGAGTCCATATGTGGCCATATTAATTAAAATATTTACTATATCATCATTTACAAGAACATTTTTGTTGATGCTTATACAGAAAAAAAGGAGCTTAGTAGATACACTTCCAAAGAAATTTATAAAAGACCCGTAAGACAGACCTAAAGAAATTAGAGAAAAACAGTCAAGGTAAGAGTATAAAGTAATAAAACAGAAATCAAACACACGGTTGCTATCAACAAAGTCAAAGTTTTTTTCCTTGAAAAGTCTAATAAAACCAAAGAGCTTCCGGTGAGACAGATCGAGGAAAAAAAAAAATAGGCACACAGAAACAATGTTAGGAATGAAATAGGAGATAAAACTCAGATTCTTCAGACCTTAAAAAGTTATTAAGAGAATACAATGAGCAAAAAAGATACAACTAGATGCCTCAGAATGTTAGAAGTTAATAAGAAAATACCATGAAAAAATTATTCTATTAACTTAAGATAATCATGATACTAGATATAAAAATTCTAAATAAAATATAAGCAAATAAAATCCAGCCATGCATGCAAAAAATAATACATCATAACCTAGTTGAGTTTATTCCAGAAATGCAGGTTGATTGGATAAACACTGGAAAATCACTGAATGGAATTCAGCATGGCAAATAAAAGAAGAAACACATGATTGTATCAATACACACTGAAGAACACATTCAATAATTCAGTAGAATTACATATATTCATTATTTTTCTTAAAAATATTTTTACCATAGTAGAATTAAAAAGGAATTTTCTTATTCAGAAAAAAAAAAACTTAGTAAAGTTATGTACAAAAAGAAATATATCATATACCATATGTGAGTTCATGATGTTAGTTCTGTTTTGACATCAGAAGTAAGCCAAAGTAGACTCTTTTATTACTACCATTACTATTATCAGAACTTCTATTCAGCATTGTTCTAGTGTGCCTACACAGCAAAATAAGGCAAGAAATAGAAATTAAAGAGAGAAGCATTGAAAAGAAATAAGCAAAACTGGGATGCCTGGGTGGGTCAGTCAGCTAAGCATCTGCCTTTGGCTCAGGTCATGATCTTTGGGTCCTGGGATTGAGTTCTGCATGGGGCACCTTGCTCAATGGGGAGTCTGCTTCTCCCTCTGCCTCTGCCTGTCACCCCCCCTGCTTGTGCTCAGTCTCTCTCTCTCTCTTTCTGACAAATAAATCTTTATTTAAAAGAAAAAGAAATGACCAAAACTGTCATTGTTTTCAAATGATTGTTTATAATCGCATTTCAAATTGTGTGATATAATTGTTTACATAGAAATGCTATGTAAATTATCACATAAAATTTTTAGAATTACAGTAAAAATCAAAAATATTTCTATACAGGAAAAGCACAAATTAGACAGTGAAATAGAATACAGCATACTACTTAGGGTGAGTAATTAATATTATAATAATCAACCTCCTAAAACTCACTGTCTTAACACAATACTGATTTATTTTTCACTCATGACAATAATTTAATCAAGTATTTCATGAACAGTTTTGCAAGATGCATTCATGGATCCTGCCTCTTTTTAAATCACGTACCATTATCTTCTAGGACTTCTTCAGAATTCTCTGCTAAGTCTGTACAGGCAATGAGCAAAGAGGAATAACAATGATTGTTGTGAATATTTAAGAACAAGTCTACAAGTAACATCTATCATGTCAATGGAGTCTTGGAACTGCAAGCTTCTTATAGGCTCAGAAAGATTAAAGAAGCCATCTAATAGATTCTCCTATAATAATTTGGTGGTGGTGTATGTGTGTGTGTGTGGGGGGGGTAATCAATATTTATTTATTTATTTTATTCCATGTGTAGAACTTCGCAAACTTCTTAAGGAAAAAACTTCAAATCCTACTGAAGCCAATGTACCATTTCACTGTTCAGAATCTATGGGCGATGTGGCTTCTCTTTCAAGTTCAGACTGTGGCCCAGGAATCTAACAAATAAAACATGGTATTTGTCCCTATGCTCATAACTGCCCAGCCCCACTCCCAATATAATAATAAAACAGGTACAGGAAAATGTCAATAAATCCTTCCTTTTTTTTGTAGCATGGTGTCACCACAATGTTGCTTATGTCCAAATTTCTGAAACCTGTGAATATGTTCCGGCCCATGGTTAAAGAGCTTATGTTGATGTAATTAAGTTAATAATTTTGGGAAGATGAGCTCAAAATAATCACAAGACTACTTATAAGAGTGAAACAGGGGGTGGGGTGGGGTGGAGAATGAAACTGGAGGCAGAAAAGAGGGAAGGTGTTGTGGATGATGGAAGCCAAGAGGAAAAAGATGATACTACGCAGCTGGCTTTGAATGAAAGATAAGAACCAATATATTATTACAATAAAAAATGTAGGAAGGTGCTTAACAGGAAGTTGTAGTAACAGCAAATCTTAGAAATTCCAACTCCAGAAAAAGAACCTCCAGATGTACCACCCAAATATGCAAAGACACATTTCGAAGGAATATCCTGGCAACATTTTTTTGTAAGAGCAAACAATAGGAAAGAACACCAATTTTCATTGATAAAGGACTGAGAAAATATATTACAGTCCCAGGCATATGAGAGAATACTCCTCAGTAGATTAAAAAAAGAAAAAAAAAAAAAAAAAACTTTATCAAGAGAAGGAAGCAAACCAAGAAACAGACTTTTTTTTTTTTTTTTTTTTTTTTAAGGTTTTGTTTGTTTATTTGAGAGAGAGTGAGCAGGAGCAGGGGAAAAGAAGAGGAGTGGAAGAAGCAGATTCCCCACTGAGCAGAGAGCCAGACAAGGAGTTCCATCTCAGGGATCTGGGATCATGACCTGAGCTGAAGGCAGGCACTGAACTAAGAGCCACCCAGTGCCCCGGGAAACAGACTCTTATCTGTAGAGAACAAACTGATGGTTCCCAGAAGGGAGGTGGGTGGGGGGATGTGTGAAACAGGTGATGGGGATTAAGGAGTGCAGCTGTGATGAGCTCTGGTGATACATTGAAGTGTCGAATCACTTGTACATTGCACACCTCAAACTAATATTATACTCTGTTAACTAACTGAAATTTAAATAAAGTCTTTTAAAAAAGCTTTATCAAAATAGGTTGGTGTAGAATCATCTCCAAATACATTCATAAACTTAAAAGAACACGCAATACATATACTATTCATTCATTTAGGGAGAAAGCAGTTTCATTTTTATGAGTCTAGAAATTTTCTTGCACTATTCATACATATAAAAACTGCTGTGTTGTTGGGAATGAGGATTAAGGTGGTGTGGCAATGGAATAAGACATAAGGTTATATTTTATATCACTTAGAATTTTTGCAATGTTCACCATATTTGTTTCCGACTTTTCAATTTGAAAATCACAATCCGATAGATACAGATAAATAGATGGTGGGTAAATGGATGGATGCTTGGATGACTAGATAGACAGAACAAAGTAACATTAAACCTTTTGGAAGATGAGCCTATGAAAATGATCTCATTCAACAACCACCTCATTTTTCTTCTGTTCTATTTATTTTCCAGAAGAAATTAGGGGTTTTTTCTTGTTCATCCAGGTTTTCTTGATCACTACCTTTACATATACACACTACTTCTAGCAAACTATCAAAAATACCTTGTGTACTCAGCCTTCTATTTCTTGGATAGTCACTCAATTTGTCACAAAATATATATCTGGCTTTATGTTAAAAGAAATTTCACCTCAATTTACACAATTACTCTGATTGTATAGTAGTCCTATGTCCAGCTTCTATTTGACCTATGCATTACAACCTCTTGGTCATTCCATATAAAACCACTGCTTATACAAAATTTTAATTATTAGCAAAACACATAAAGATTATTATGAATCTGGATGGCAGATTAACTTGATCATTCATCAGATATTAACGAGAGCTTACTATACATGCATGGCGTTCTGCTGAAGAAATAAACTGAAGGACTCTTTTTTCTAAAGACCCTACCCTCAAAGAGTTCAAGTATTTAAGTAGAGAGAGAAACATATACGCAAAGATTATAGTGCAGTGAGTGCAATAAAGACTAGCACAGAGTATCAATAGTCACAAAAGAAGGGCCTAACTCTGTCTATAAAGTGGTAATGGAAGGTTCCTAGAGCATTGACCTTTTTAGGAATGCAGTGAAGAATTCTTTGGAATTTACCCAATGTACACACACACATACACACACCAAAAAAAAAAAAAAAAAAAAAAAAAAAAAAAAAAAAAATCTAGCAAAGGCACTGAGGTTTAGAGAGCAGGACAAATTGGGCAAATAGTACATAGGGCAGCTTGGCCAGAATAAAGGCCTGTGGCATGGTGGACAATGTTAAATCCTTAAGGTGAATCCTTGATGGGGAATCTTTGTCAGGCATGCCTCAAAGTGTGCATTTGTGTTTTAACCAGAGAAAGAGTAGAACATGAACATTTGGAGGATGGGGAAAGGTCATGCCATAATCAAATTAATGTTTTGTAAAGATCCTTCTGGCAGCAGCATGGAGAGAAACATGAAAAATGGACTGAAGCAAGGACAAGACTAGAGTTGAGATCTATGTTTTCCTGCTTTTGAGGTAATTCATTACAAAGGCTGGAGGGTAGCGTTACATGCCATCAGGTGCAGGGTTCCAAATAAGAAGGTCGAAGCTTTTAAGATCATCTGGTTCTTCCACTTAATGAAACTGAAATTCCCCCTATGTTATCCTCCATAAGTGTTTATGTGCTCTGTGTTAAAGCCCAGAAACCAGGGGATTAACTCAATATCTTCCCTGACCGTCTATTCATTTTTTTGATTTTTGAAACAAGTCTGACTTTTACCAAAATGTCATTGTTGCCAGAATCAGAATATCCATGCCGTCACTTCTTTCTTTGGTCATTAGCATCCCAATTCTCCCTTCCTGCCTCAGCCCCACAAACCACTCAAACAGTATGTGTTTTTCCTTCTTGACTATGAGTTTCTTCTTATATAGCATAGGTAAATAAACTACACAGTACACAGTACAGTACGCAGCACCACTTGGGGTTGATTCGTGATGTTGTAATGAGGAATACTCCTTCATTAGAGTAAATACAATTTTGTACCATCTTAAGAAATAAGTAAAACTTAAGTAGATAAATCTTTTATAAATAATGCAAGACTTGAACAATATATATACTTTTTTAAAAAAAAGATTTTATTTATTTATTTGGTAGAGAGATCACAAGTAGGCAGAGAGGCAGGCAAAGAGAGGGAAGCAGGCTCCCCACTGAGTGAAGAGCCCGATGCAGGGCTCAATTCCAGGACACTGAGATCATGACCTGAGCAGAAGGCAGCGGCTTAACCCACTGAGCCGCCCAGGCACCCCAATATATATACTTTTAAAGCAAGAGAATAATATCATATAGTCAAGGAAATATGAATAATGAAAACCAAAATTAACCAAGATCAGCCATTAACAATATAATTTTAAATTGTTAAAAAATGTCCTAATATCAATTGCGGATTTTTTAATTTTAAAAATTTCAATATTTTTATTTTGTATTAATAAAATAAAATTTTATTTTATTATAGTCACATGCATAACATTGCAAAAAGTACTATCTGAGATGTTAAAACACACTTATGGAAGTAACTTTTAACTGACAAGAGGCTACTAGTAACCATTAAGGGAAAAAAAAAAAAGCACTTAGCTCTGGAACCAAACATGTAAAATGACAGATAAGTCGGTAATTTCTTTTCATACCCGAAGGTATGACCTGTGAACTATTACATATATAGTCATAGATACACATTAATTGGAATTTTAAAGATACAGAAATTGAAGTTTCCAGAAGTTTAAGTATTAAAGGTGAAATATAAATGGCACAAGACAAACTCAAATCCATTTCTTTCCATTTCAAACCCCATGCTTTTAACCACTATGATGTATTTCCCAAGTTAATAGAAAGTAAAGAATCAGTAGTAGCATTTTACAGTTTCTTTATTGGTTATAGATTGGCTTTCCAAGCATAGAATCATTTTTATTGCACAAGGGGAACTAGAACTCGCAGCCTTCAGTTTTGATGCTGTTTTCCCTGCATCTGGAAAATGTTTCCAAATAACAATGATATCAGGTTTCATCGGTAAAGATCACAACATGAAATCTGTTTCTAAATTTACTGTTAATATTAAAAGGTGGGACGCCTGGTGGCTCAGTGGGTTAAGCTGCTGCCTTCGGCTCAGGTCATGATCCCAGGGTCCTTAGATCAAGCCTGGCATAGGGCTCTCTGCTCAGCAGGGCGCCTGCTTCCTCCTCTCTGCCTGCCTCTCTGCCTACTTGTGATCTCTGTCTGTCAAATAAATAAATAAATAAAATCTTTAAAAATAATAATAATAAATAAAAAAATAAAAAATAAATAAATAAAATGCTACTCAACATATTATTTAGTATCCTAAGTACATACAAGTTTCCACTATTAAAATTTGTTTTATGAAAAATATCTTTTTAGATAGACTTTGATTCTGGGAAAAGTAATTATGTAATTACATTGTTCATTTGGTTATCAAGAATCTTAATACCAAATCTTGTTTTATTTGAGAAAAAAATTTTGAGAAAAAAAGTAAAGATCTGCACATCTGTGTTCTTCTTTTAACCTCATTATCTAATTTCTATTTTTTATAATTTTTCTTATCAAGGGGATTTTAAGTCATGTGAAATAGTTATGTGGGTAAATGTGTGTAGAATAGGTTATCATCTGTGTAAATACACATCTGAATGAATATATAAAAAGGAAGAAATCTGGACCAAAGAAATTGTAATGTATAAATTTGAAAATAATGTTCAGTTATAAGTTTACATTTCCATACATTTTTAAAATGTTGGTGTATCTGTTTAATAAATAACATCTCATGACCTTGAAAATACACCTTGCAATACCTCTTGTAGTTGTATCCATAATAATCATAAACCTGTAGTATTCAGAGAAATGGAAATTATTTTAGTGTGTTATTTAAGGACAAAACAATATAAATTAAATTCATTCATACGAGCATAATTAAAGGCCTATCCATACAAAGCAAAAAAAAAAAAAAAAAGTAGCTGAGAAATAAAGAGTGGTTAAAGCCATGTAAACTGCAAATTTCTATATAAATTACTTGGCATCCAATTTTTGTTAAATATTTAATGTTTCTAAAGTGGGTTTCTGCTTATACATCTGTCTTTTTGCTTTTCTCTATAGAAAACGTGGAGCAGATGGGGACAGTGAGACAATATAAAGATAATTCTTCTTCCTGAATGTGAATTCACTAAATATTTAGGATCTTGGCAGTAGCAGTAGTGTGCCTTTCACAGAATGACAGTCCTATAATCTCTCCATCTATAGACAACAGCTGTTTTATATATTGACATACTTTTTCCTATTTTTTTCCATCCACACATTGCCAACTTGAGGCATACGTGTGTGTGTGTGAATAGATTTATATGTATTTGTGCATACATGTATGTATCCAGATTTTCTCGATTAACATTCAGTCACAAATATCTTCCATATATAATACTTCATTATGTTCATATCCATAATTTATTTAATTATAAATTGTTAAAAATTCAACATTCTTTGCTATGTAACTCTGGGGCGTATATTAATCTTTTTGTCATGTCTAATGGCATTCTTAATATGAAGAGTTAATAGTAAATGAACTGACGCAATAAAATAATAAAAATTTTATGGGTTTCAACTCTTACTGAGATTTGGTATGTTTATGTATGCATACACAAAGAAAAGTAGCAAAATCAATGTATCCCAGAACAAGCATACTTTAGCAGCCTTCCTTTTAGATGGTAAGACAAAAATAGGTTGGGTAGTTACATATAACATTCATAAATACACTTCAATAAATTTATTAGTATGTCAGTAAATTGAAGACACTTTAAAAGCTTAAGATAAAATGGATCCCAAGACTAAACACAAGCAATAATTGAGGCAAATGGCACACACTTCAGAGGGATTTCTATTTTTACAGTGGAATCCAATATCCTTGGATATAACTTGTTGCTGATTTTAGAGACTCCTCAAGTGACGTTACAAGCTACATTAAAAATTTAAACCTTGGGTGCCTGGGTGGCTCAGTGGGTTAAACCTCTGCCTTTGGCTCAGGTCATGATCTCAGGGTCCTGGGATCGAGTCCCGCATCGGGCTCTCTGCTCAGCAGGGAGTCTGCTTCCTTCTCTCTCTGCCTGCCTCTCCGCCTACTTGTGATCTCTCTCTCTCTGTGTCAAAATAAATAAATAAAATCTTTTTAAGAAATTAAACCTTTGAAAATGAAATATTAAGTTGAAAATTCAAAAAGTATTATAAAATGAAATAACAATAATGAATGGTGATGTATCATCGCAATTGCACTAATACAATAACAAATAATTAGGGCAAACCCAGAAGAAATTGGAAGAATCCTTGTCCTTGTTGGTTCCACATTATCTAAGTAAAGAGACTTGTCTGCCAGTTCTCAATATCTATTTATATTATTTCATTTAAAATTGTCAATTGGCATATAGATACTTTCCATTTTAGAATACCCTCATACTTTATGAAACCCTAATTTCAAATGCATCAAAAAGAATTCATGTTATTATTTTATAGGTTCTCAAAAGGTAAAATTGCTCTAAAAATGAAGGATTTTCTTTTAAGAGTGGGGGGAATTACGTGGTGTCTACATTGAAGCATGCTTCCTAACACCAAGTAAACAATGACTTTCTTTAAAGATTTCATTTTTATTTATTCGAGAGAGAGACAGTGAGAGAGAGCATGAGCGAGGAGAAGGTCACCAACTGAGCCACTCAGGCGTCCCAAACAATGACTTTCTATAAACAGAAATGCTCAGACTAATATAGTATATTCCACCATCACAAATCATCTAATAGTACTCAATCCTTTGGGGGCTCTTGGGTGGCTCAGTGGGTTAAGGGTCTGCCTTTGGCTTGAGTTATGGTCTCAGGGTCCTGGGATCAAGCCCCCTGCCCCATGTGGTCAGGCTCCCTGCTCAGCAGTGAGTCTGTTTCTTCCTCTGCCTCTCAGCCCATTTGCGCATGTGCACTTGGGCCATCTCTCTCTTTCAAATAAATAAAATCTTAAAAAAATAAAAGAACTAAATCCTTGGTACATGTGAGCTGTTTGAAATATGAATTCTAAAACTTAAACTTTCCTGGGGAAATGGCATCACAAATTTCTGGACCTTCAAAATTCAGATAGTAGACTTCTCACTTAAGGGCAAACCTAAAACATTACACAAACACCCCTTTCCCTTAAAAGAAAAAGATTTAAGAAACACTAGGTGAAAACTAGAAACACTAAACAATAGATAATACATTTCACAATAGCATCGGATTGTATCTTGATTTAACTGGGCTAATAATATTGGCCCTCAATACCTAATATTAAGAATACAAACATGAGCATTTAATAGTTATTGTTATTTCAAAAATTATTATCAGAATTCCTTTCTATTTCTTACCAAGAACTAAGTTGACAGCTACCTACAGTTATTATGGCTTTCTAATAAAAAAAAAAAAACTGTATAGTGTTCACCTGCATCTAATTGCAGTTATGTACAAGGCCCATCCCCATAACCAAATAATGGGAAGAAGAAATGAATATTACTACCTGTGGCTTCTTGACTCAGGGATCAGCTGAGAACATGCTTTGTCTTTGTCAGGAAGAGATGCAACTCATTCTTCTAACCCTACAAATAACCCTTATATTAAACAGTACAAAACCCTCTTAGTGGGGACATAAATTAGTGTTTTAGAGACCATTAGCTAGGGACCATTAATGTTGTCTAGTGACTAGTTAAGAAATCAATGGGATTCTAATTATCCAATCTTAAATCCATTTTTTTTTAACCAAAGGTGAATCCTTTTTAGAATTGTCAAATTGCATTAAGATATGTATTCAATAATAATTATTAACTACCTACTATGTAGAGGTACCTTATGTGAACACAAAGATTATTAGACTATTGTCCCTTCTCTTGTGAAATTGGTGTAGAGCAGATTAAGATAACACATAACTATCAAAAGAGAAATGTTTTCTGTATCTTAGCTAACTTAACAGATAAGAAATAGATCTGGACAGCCCCAAGCAAATACTCCTTTAATGGCATCTACCACCAATGAAGCATTTTTTTTTTTTTGACCCAGAATTACATGATCTATTTTTGATTAAATTTCACTGAAAACAGGACCATTTTGATGTTTATTACCCCACTGAATTCCCTGACTTTAGAAACATCTCTATGTAAATGGTGTGCTGGGAAATGTACTTTAGTCTCTATTCACTCTCTGAAGTAGTCATTCATGGTTCATTTGACCACTCTAGGGTTCAAGTTCTCTTATCTGAAAATGAGAATGCAAATTACTTCACAGATATAAAGCCTGGCATCAACGCTATTTTTAAAAACCTCATGATTCATTAAAACTCTTCATAGTCTCTGTACCCCAAACCTCTATTAGGTGCTTAAGTGCCACCAAAGCTTTATCAACAAGTACTCACGTACCACTCACAGGAAACACTCACACTGTGAAGGGCACATGTTTACGTAGTCAATGCCAAAGGTACAGAGCGTTAAATAATTATGACATGAACACTTAAAAGAGATCCCCATTGTTGGATTTAGTTAAGTACCACCAATTTGAATGTGCACTTAACATCTACGCACATATTTTACCTACAAAACTGACAGAATTTCTAAATAGTATTAAAAAAAATACTTTTTCTAACCAAGATAAACTTTCACTGAGTGGTAACTAAATAAGAAATACACACACACACACACACACACACACATATATACACACACACATATGTGTATATATATATCATATTATATATAATATGATATATCATATATAATATTATATAATAAAAATTATAATAAAATATAATATATAATATATATCATATATATCATATATGCTGATATATATATATAAGCATAGATATGTGGTTATATGCAGATATGTGATATATACCACATAGATATGTGGTTGTTTTAACTAACATGTTGAGTATTTA